>NW_015390777.1:40946-43875 GCF_001527695.2 Protobothrops mucrosquamatus | reverse complement strand
TTCTCTCCTTGGTTAGTTTCCACCCGTTGCTTCTTGTCCTGCCTTCAGGTGCTTTGGAGAATAGCTTGACTCCCTCTTCTTTGGGGCAGCCCCTGAAATACTGGAACACTGCTATCAAGTCCCCCCTCGCCCTTCTCTTCATTAAACCAGACATCCCCAATTCCTGCAACCATTCCTTGTATGTTTTAGCCTCCAGTCCTCTAATTATCTTTGTTGCTCTTCTCTGTACTCTTTCTAGACTCTCAACATCTTTTTTATAGTGTGGGGACCAAAACTGGTTGCAGTACTCTAGGTGTGGTCTTACTAAGGCTTTATGGAGTGGTGATAGTACCTGACGTGATCTTGATTGAATCCCTCTGTTAATGCAACTTAGGATTGCGTTGGCTTTTTTGACTGCCCCTGCACACTCTTGGCTCATATTGAATTGAACGTCCGCTAAGTCCAAATTGGTCCCATGCTTTGGGGGTCAGGGCTGGTCCAGCACCGCCCGTCCATACACATGTGCTGTGCATGTCAACCATGCCTGTTGCCCGTGAACATGGATTGTGCCCAAAGGACATCAGGGAGGCCAGAGGTTTACTCAAGAGAAGGCAGTCCAGACAATTCCATCTACTGAAGAAGAGAATGCTTGGAGGAGGAAGGATGTGCTGCCTGCATTGAATTGTTTGTTAAAGGAATAGAATAAGAATAGAATAGAATAGAATAGAATAGAACAGAAGAGAAGAGAAGAGAAGAGAAGAGAATTATGGGATAGAATAGAACAGAACAGAACAGAACAGAACAGAACAGAACAGAACAGAACAGAACAGAACAGAACAGAACAGAACAGAACAGAATAGAATATATGGAATGGAATGGAATGGAATGGAATGGAATGGAATAGAATGGAATAGAATGGAATAGAATAGAATAGAATAGAATAGAATAGAATAGAAGGGACCTTGGAGGTCTTCTAGTCCAGCCCCCTGCTCAAGCAGGAGAACCTTTACCATCTCAGACAAGCGACTGTCCAGTCTCTTCTTGAAAACCTCCAGTGATGGAGCACCCATGATTTCTGGTGGCAGGCTGTTCCACTGGTTAATTGTCCTCACTGTTAGGAAGTTTCTCCTTAATTCCAGGTTGCTTCTCTCTTTGTTAAGTTTCCAACTGTTGCTTCTTGTCTTGCCTTCTGGTGCTTTGGAAAATAAGTTGACCCCCCCCTCTTCTTTGTGGCAGCCCCTCAAATACTGGAACACTGCTATCATGTCTCCCCTCCCCCCAGTCCTTCTTTTCTCTGGACTGGCCATTCCCAAATCCTGCAGCCGTTCTTCATATGTTTTCATCTCCAGGCCTTGAATCATCTTAGTTCCTCTTCATCTTTTTTGTAATCACGAAAACTGGACACTGTATTCCAGGTGTGGCCTTACTAAGGCTTTATCATGTTCTGTTTTGTTGCATGTCTTCCGCCATTCCCCCTCTTTTTTTCTTTTAAAGAATTAATTAATGGAGGTGTTTTTCCCTCTTCTGGGATCCGAGTTAGGAATGAGGAAGAAAAAGGGGGGTTCATTATCTTAGTTAGCAAATGAGCGAACTGGGGTCAGGCAGGCTCCCCCCCACAGGAATTGCTAAGCCTCCTTTGCCTTAAAGCAGGGGTCCCCAACCCCCGGTTCGTGAACCAGTATTGGGCCGTCGCACGCCAGCAACCAGTTCACACAAACAAGCAAAGCTCTATCCGTGGGATGCAGGCAGCACACAAAACCACACGCTCTCCGGTCCACAGTCCACGGAAAAACCTCTCTCCACGGAACCGATGATCCCTGGTGCCCAAAAGATTGGGGACCCCTGTCTGGCCTGCCCAGCTTGCACTGTTGAGCTGACACAGGAGGGAGTAAATTTAAGACTTTCTCTGCAAGCCCGTAATCTAATTAAATGTTAAAACAAAAAAGGTATCAGGTAGGAGAGGCAGGGCATCATAATAATCTGAAATATTGATCTCGGAGAGGAGAAACTGGGCAGGGCGGTGAGAAGAAGCAGGAAGAAGAACTGGAGCCAAAACAAGGGTGGAAGAGAAGGAATGTGAGTTGAAAGCAAGAATGAGGGAGGGGAAGGTGGCCCAGAGGGACCCTCCCTGGTTCTGGGGAAAGCAAAGGAAGGGAGGGGGGGAGTAAGAGCTTTCAGATTCCATGGTTGTAACGTTAAGGTGTGTTAGTTGCTCATAGTTTGGGTTTTTTGTCTGGATAACCTGGAAGGGCTGATACCTACCCTGCAGGTAATCAACGAACCATGCCAGTGTTTCTATCTTTCTTCACCCGTGGATCCTTCCTCTCGTGGGTGTTTTCATGCAGGGGGTTCATTAGCCAATTATTGTCCCTGATAGGGGAAGCCACTGTTTATGAGCAGAGAGAAAACCCCTCTCCCTTCTAGCCCTGATGATGTTACCTAGTTGGGCCATGAAACGTCTGCAAGAAAACAGACAAGCTCAGAGAGCACCAGGGACCCCACAATCTCCTCCTCCTCCTCCTCCTCTAGACAACCCCCCTCCCTTCTAGCACTGATTTTATCTAATTGGGTCATGGTAGAACTATTTCTTGCCCATCCCTCCTCACAGGGTTGTTGTGAAAAATAATAAAATTGGGATACAAATAGATAAAAAATAATAATAATAATAAATAAAGTAGAAAAATAATAGTAAAATAATAAAATAAAAAATAAAAATAAAAAATAATAAAATTAGGTCAAAAATTAAAAGAAAAGAAAAGAAAAGAAATAAAATAAGAAATAAAAAAATAATAAAAAATAAAAAATAATAAATCAAAATAATAAAATTAAAAATTAAAAATTAATTAAAAATTAAAAACTAATAAAAACTAATAAAAAATAAAAAATAATAAAATAAATAAAATAAAATAAAATAAAATAAAATAAAATAATAAAATAAAATAAAATAAAA
>NW_015390777.1:35765-39383 GCF_001527695.2 Protobothrops mucrosquamatus | reverse complement strand
ATAAAATGATAAATAAAATAAAATAAAATAAAATAAAATAAAATAAAATAAAATAAAATAAAATAAAATAAAATAATAAAATAAAATAAAATAAATAAAATAAAATAAAATAAAATAATAAAATAAAATAAAATAAAATAAAATAAAATAAAATAATAAAATAATAAAATAAAATAAAATAGATGCAGTTGATGTAGCTGAAGGCCACTCCCGCCTTGTGCTGCTCAGCTGGATCTGACCTGGCTTCAGTTCATCCAGACTCTCTGATGAATTCCTGAACCCGGAATTCACTCCAGGCTGCAATGCTCAGGATTTTGCTAAGTTGTCATGGCTAATTGCTATTGTGAGTTGCCTGTCATGATCCAAAGGCGTGGCCACCCTCACTGGCCTTCCAGTTTCCTGAAAAGGGCCCATTTACCCGGCAGGCTTGAAAGCCACAAGGACTCCCTGAATTTCTTCCAGTCCTTTTTTTCAAAAGCTGCCGTGCCCGGACTTCATGGCCCTGATCTAAGCCCCTTTCCTAACCCTGTTGCTCCCGGGGCATCCTTTTCACCCTGGAGCCAGGGGGCACGTGGGCTCCCTAAGGCCATGCTTGGAATTCTGCGTCCAGTTCCGGTCACCACAATACAAAAAAGAAAAAGTGCAGAGAAGAGCAACAAAGATGATCAGGGAACTGGAGGCTAAAACATATGACGAATGATTGCAAGAATTGGGTATGTCTGGTTTGATGAAGAGAAGGACGAGGGGGGACAGGATAGCAGTGTTCCAGTATCTCAGGGGCTGCCCCCAAGAAGAGGGAGTCAGGCTATTCTCCAAAGCGCCTGAAGGCAGGACAGGAAGCAACGGATGGAAACTCATCAAGGAGAGAAGCAACCTGGAACTAAAGAGGAATTTCCTGACAGTGAGAACAATTAACCAGTGGAACAACCTGCCTCCAGAAGTGGTGAATGCTCCAACACTGGAAGTCTTTAAGAAGAGACTGGACAGCCATTTGTCTGACATGGTACAGGATCTCCTGGTTGGACTAGATGACCTCTAAGGCCCCTTCCAATTCTGCTATCCTGTGTTCCATGTTATAAGCCTGATCTCCCCTTCACAAGAGACGAGGATTCTGCAGATCATGCCAGAACAGGAGACTCTTCAAAGGAGAGCCTATCCAGTGCGCGGAAATCTTGCAAAAACCACAGGAAATTTTTTAACTTTGTTTAGGAAACTGTTGGTGAGCAAAATTCCGTAGAAAATGCAAACAAAGAAGCCTCTAAAAAGCTGCAGGTCTGCCAAGAACATCGTTTCTGGGAGCGGTCTGGAATTCCAAGATCTGGAATTGATCTCCAGAAGAACCTGCAGCACCTTTTCCTGGAAAATGGTCTTTGATGGATCTCTGAGCTTGGCTGCTTTCTTGCGGGTGTTTCATGACCCAAACTAGGTAACATCGTCAGTGCTGCAACAAAGAAACAATCGAGCTTGGAGAGCATCAAGGACCCCATAGTCATTCTCCTCCACCTCCTCCTCCTCCTCCTCCTCCTCCTCCTCCTCCTCCTCCTCCTCTCTGCAAACCCCACTCCCTTCTAGCACTGATGATGTTCCCTAGTTGGGCCATGAAACGTCCGCAAGGAAACACCCAAGCTCAGAGAGCACCAAGGACCCCACAGTTCTTTTCCTCCTCCTCCTCCTCCTCGTCCTCCTCCTCCTCCTCTCCACAAACTCACTTCCATTCTAGCACTGATGATGTTACCTAGTTGGGTAATGAAATGTCTGCAAGAAAACACAAGGCTCAGAGAGCACCAAGGACCTCACAGTTGTTGTCCTCCTCCTCCTCCTCCTCCTCCTCCTCCTCCTCCTCCTCTCCACAAACGCTCTCTCTTTTGCAAGAGACAAGCAACTATGATGTTCCCTAGTTGGGTCATGAAAGGTCTGGAAGAAAACAATCAAAACAATCAACAACCAAGGATCCCTCATTTCAATCCTGGGCTACAAATATTCTCCTATATTGGTAGCACATTTGACACCAATATGTATTGGGCATCAAATGGTTCAGAAAGCATGCAAATGGGGAAAAAATGGCCTGCAGGCACACTTCCACCAGCTAACACGGATGATGTTACCTAGTTTGGTTAATGAAACGTCTGTCCAGAAAATAACCAAGTTCAGAGAGCACCAAGGACCCCACAATCTCCCTCCTCCTCCTCCTCCTCCTCCTCCTCCCCCCACCAAGGACTGTGCAAGTTTTGGGCACTGTCTTTCCATGTTTATTGTTCAGGACACATGCACACAGTTAAACAGTCAAGTCTGGGTGCAGGAAAGTTGTGTCTAACAATTTGCTATGCTGGAAGCTGAATAGCAGCCATGCCGAGCCGTTAATTATCCCAGCTGCAAGGACATTAATATGCCGAAAGAAAGATTGATATTGTTTCCACCCCTCCCTCATCCAGGGATTTATAGACCGATTTTTAGAGAAGCATCCATTCTTTCGGAATTTGGAGGCCTGCTTTTTGTTTTTTGGGGGTTTTTTTTAGAGGAAACCATCCTTTCTGCATGCCAATCTTTTATCTCTTCCTACACGAACTGAATTATTTTGGAAGCCACTCCAAGACAGATGGAATGAAGCTGACTTGATTTATTTATGGAGTTACTGATTAATTAAAACGCTGTTCTCCCGTTAAGGGGGAAGAAATAGGAATCTGTTTCCAGGCCAGGCTTCACCTTAGACCTTGGCATGTAGGCTGGTTGCTGTTCCAGCCATGCTTGTGGCCAAAAGCTCTTGCACATTTAAAGGCATCCCACATTGCTCCAGCTGAACTCATGGACATTCCTGGCGTTGCTGAAAGCTGATTATCTGGGGTCAGGAGAACTGGCATTTTGGAAGGACGTGGCCTGCAACATCAGCCAAATATATTTATGCATCCAATTATCTACTTAACTGAGCACATCCCTGGAAATTCACGTAGGTTTGGAATGGAGCAGCTTGACCAGAAAGAAGGCACAATTTCAGGGGAGTGATGAGACTGGCAAATAGCACATATGGTATCTTGTGGATGTTCAGATACTGTGAATTATTGGCTGTTTTTGTGCAGAACAGACAGAACCTCTGGGATAGAGTTGCCTTCCTGGGCACGTGAACCTCTCCATAAAATCAAGGAATCACCAAGAACTCTGCCACCAACACTGACAAGGCAAGTCAGGTGTAGTACAACAGAATTGGAAGGAACCTTGAAGGTCTTCTAGTCCAATCCACTGCTCAAGCAGGAGACTCTCTAGTAGGGGTATCCAATCATGGCAAATTTAAAAAGTGTGGACTTCAACTCCCAGAATACCCCAGCCAGCCTGGATGAAGGTTCTTCTCTATCAGTGTTTTTCAACCATGGGAACTTTAAGATATGTGGGCTTCAACTCTCAGAATTCTTCAGCCAGCAGTTGGTTGATTGGTTGGTTGGTTGGTTGGTTGGTTGGTTGGTTGGTTGAGTGAGTGAGTGAGTGAGTTGGATGAGTTACTTGGTTGGTTGAGTTGAATTGAACGAGTTCATTGGTTGAGTTGGATGATTTGGTTGGTTGGTTGAGTTGAATGAGTTGGATGTTTGGTTGGTTGAGTTGAATTGAATGAGTTGGTTGGTTGGTTGG
>NW_015390777.1:24938-27915 GCF_001527695.2 Protobothrops mucrosquamatus | reverse complement strand
AACAAACATGTGGTTGCATTAAGCCTCCCCAAGACCCTGTCCACGTCCTCGGGAGCCACAGAGTCAAACTCCTCCCATACAACCATCTCAAGACCTGCTTCTATCTCCTCCCCCTGGGCCAACCAGTCGGAGTCTAAGCCTTCCCGGATCCGCGCGACTTTGTCATACAGATATTGGGCGAAATCCTCGGCCTTCCCCTATTCTATTCTATTCTACTCTATATTTAATATTCTATTCTATTCTATTCTACTCTATATTTAATATTCTATTCTATTCTGTTCTATTCTATTCTACTCTATATTTAATATTCTATTCTATTCTGTTCTATTCTATTCTACTCTATATTTAATATTCTATTCTATTCTGTTCTATTCTATTCTACTATATTTAATATTCTATTCTATTCTACTCTATATTTAATATTCTATTCTATTCTATTCTACTCTATATTTAATATTCTATTCTATTCTACTCTATATTTAATATTCTATTCTATATTTCTATTCTACTCTACATTTAATATTCTATTCTATTCTGTTCTATTCTATTCTATTCTATATTTAATATCTATTCTATTCTATTCTATTCTATTCTATTCTATTCTATTCTATATTCTACTCCATATTCCATTCCATTCCATTCCATTCCATATTCTATTCTATTCTATTCTATTCTATATTTAATATTCTATTCTATTCTGTTCTATTCTATTCTACTCTATATTTAATATTCTATTCTATTCTATTCTACTCTATATTTAATATTCTATTCTACTCTATATTTAATATTCTATTCTATTCTATATTTCTATTCTACTCTACATTTAATATTCTATTCTGTTCTATTCTATTCTATTCTATTCTATATTTAATATCTATTCTATTCTATTCTATTCTATTCTATTCTATTCTATTCTATTCTATTCTATTCCATTCCATTCCATTCCATTATATTCTAACCTCTACCACTCCGGAAAATTGCTGTCCAATTTTAATTCTGAATATTGAACGTGGTCAATGTTTGAACATCCTTTTTTGTTTTATATTCCACTTTTGTATTGTTGTAAGCTGTCCAGAGTCTCTTGACTCTTGGGATGGGTGGCCTATAAATTCAAGAATAATAATAATAGCAACAACGGTGCATTGGAAGATCTACGAGAAACGCCCTTTGCTGGGAAGCAAGAACTGGCGGGACCACAAAATAATCATAGACGATGAAGAAGTTGTAGTCTAGAGAAAAGGGGATGGAAACTGGAGAAGGAGTAGAACCCGTATCCAGGAAAAGGAGGACGGTGGGACGGTGTCCAAGGACCCTTGGTGAGTTGAAATGTGAGGAGAACAGCAGCTGGAGGCAGGCCAGAAAAGTCAAAAGCAGCAGGATGTGGACAACTTCCTGACCTCCAGAGCCTCTCAAGGTAGAGGAAAACTGCAGCCAGCAGAATTGCATAAAGACACAAAGACACAGCCAGGAAGAAGCCGTGTCCATGCGCCAGGGACGAGGCCTCGAATTACTTTTATGATGTAGAACAAAAGGCAGACTTCCCAGGGCTGAGGATTTCCAGATGTTCTGGATTCCTGCTCCTCTAAAACTCTGCCAGCCTGACCAGTTCATGGAGGACCTCTGACTGGGAACGGCTGGCGAGAGTGGAAGGATGGGTCTGTTCAGCTGGATCCGTGATGCTCAGGTGGGACTTTGCTGGCCGACTGTCTATGGAGAGCAGGGGTCTTCAAACTTGGCCCTTTTATGACTGGTGGACTTCAACTCCCAGAATCAGGGGCTGCCCCAAAGAAGAGGTAGTCAAGCTATTCTCTAAGGCTCCTGAAGGCAGGACAAGAAGCAATGGGTGGAAACTGATCAAGGAGAGAAGCAACCTAGAACCAAGGAGAAACTTCCTGACAGTCAGAACAATTAACCAGTGGAACAACCTGCCTCCAGAAGCGGTGAATGCTCCAACACTGGACGTTTTTAAGAAGAGACTGGACAGCCGTTTGTCTGAAATGGTGTAGGGTTCCTGCCTGGGCAGGGGGTTGGACTCGATGACCTCCAAGGTCCCTTCCAACTTTATTATTATTATTATTAATTCTTCAGCCAGTGTGAGGGAACTAGAGGGGGACATGATAGCAGTCTTCCAATATTGGAGGGGCTGTCACAGAGAGGAGGGGGATCCAGCTCTTTTCCAAAGCACCTGAAGGCCAGACAAGGAACGATGGATGGAAACTGATCAAAGAGAGATTCAACCTACAAATAAGGAGAAATCTTCTGACAGTGAGAACAATCAAGCAATGGAACAGAAGTTGCCTTCAGAAGTTGTGGGAGCTCCATCACTGGAGGCTTTCAAGAAGAGACTGGATGGCCATCTGTCAGAAACGGTGTAGGCTCTCCTGCTTGGCGGGGGGGTTTGGATTAGATGACCTACAAGGTCCCTTCCAACTCTGTTATTCTGTTCTAAACTTCTTCAGCAAAACGTCTTCAAAGAAAAAGAAGAAAGTCCAGTTGCTTCTTGAAAAAGCACCTTTGGGACTCCAAAGCCTACGCCGAAATAAAGCCAGTCAAGGCCACTTCTGGCCACAAAGAATCAGGGCGCCCCTCCGGGCAGGTGGACAGGTCATTCCCTTGGCAGACCAACTTTTTGGGCAAGACTGAATGGAGGGAGAAAGGAAGGAAGGAAGGAAGGAAGGAAGGAAGGAAGGAAGGAAGGAAGGAAGGAAGGAAGGAAAAGGGAGAGAGGGGGGATGGATGGATGGATACAGGTGAGCTCCCCGGGAGAAAAGCCACATCAGCTACATTACACCCTTGCCTGGACCAACGTTCCCTGCTCACAGTCACCTCATCCTAACACCATCAGTGCGAGAAGGGAGGGGGGTTGTGGGGAGGAGAAGGAAGGGAGGGAGGGAAGGAGGGAGAGGCAGGAAGGCAAGAATGAATGAATGAATGAATGAATGAAGGAAGGAAGGAAGGAAGGAAGGAAGGAAGGAAG
>NW_015390777.1:20811-22356 GCF_001527695.2 Protobothrops mucrosquamatus | reverse complement strand
CAGTTTCTGTAAGGGTCTCCTTCCTTGAGCAGAGGGCTGGACTAGAAGACCTCCGAGGTCCCTTCCAGCTGAATGAGAAGGAGAAGGGACCCAGCAGGTTGGCAGGTCCTGTCTGTGGCTATGCCACCCCACATTCAAGGCCATGCTTTTCCTCTTCCTGTCTGGGTCTGGCCTCGCTGTCTCTCCCCGATAAGCCTCTCGTGGGGCTTAGCCCTCAAAAGGGGCAGGAAGCTGAGCCCCCCCTTTTTTCAGCCTTTGCACAGAAGCACAGGGCATAGATATAGTATAGGGGGTGCCTTGCTCAATAGTAGTAACTGTGAGAGGGATCTCGGAGTCCTAGTGGACAATCACCTAAATAGGAGCCAGCCGTGTGCTGCAGCTGCCAAAAAGGCCAACACAGTGTTAGGCTGCATTAACAGAGGGAGAGAATCAAGATCAGGTGAAGTGTTAATACCACTTTACAAGGCCTTGGTAAGGCCACACTTGGAATACTACATCCAGTTTTGGTCACCACGATGTAAAAAAGATGTTGAGACTCTAGAAAGAGTGCAGAGAAGAGCAACAAAGATGATCAGGGGACTGGAGGCTAAAACATACCAGGAACGGCTGCTGGAATTGGGTCTGTCTAGTTTAACGAAGAGAAGGACGAGGGGGGACATGATACAGTCTTCCAGGGTCTCAGGGGCTGCCCCAAAGAAGAGGGAGTCAAGCTATTCTCCAAGGCGACTGAAGGCAGGACAAGAAGCAACGGATAGAAACTGATCAAGGAGAGAAGCAACCTGGAACTAAGGAGAAACTTCCTAACAGTTTTATTTATTTATATTTAAACTTCTATGCCGCCCTTCTCCCCAGAGGGACTCAGGGCGGCTCACAGCATGTTAAAAAAACAACACAAAAAAACATTTCCCCTATAAAACCAATTAAAAAGCAAATATATTAATAGCTGTGTCATATTTAAAATCTTTGAAAATTTTTAAAAATTTTTCCCTATTTAAAATTCACCCTAGGTCAGTCCCGCTTGTTGAAAAAGCCATGTCTTGAGGGTGCAGCGGAAGGTTAGGAGATCCGGAATCGTCCGGATCTCGGGGGGTAGCTCGTTCCAGAGGGTGGGGGCACCCACAGAGAAGGCCCTCCCCCTGGGGGTCGCCAGCCGACATTGCTTGGCCGACGGCACCCTGAGGAGACCCACTCTGTGGGAGCGTACCGGTCTGTGGGAGGGAATCTGTGGCAGAAGGCGGTCTCGTAAATATCCAGGTCCTATGCCATGGAGCGCTTTAAAGGTGGTAACTAACACCTTAAAGCGTACCCGGAAGGCCACTGGTAGCCAGTGCAGCTCGTGCAGCAGCGGCGTTACGTGGGAGCGACGCGTCGCTCCCAACACCGCCCGCGCGGCCGCATTCTGGACCAGCTGAAGCCTCCGGATGCTCCTCATAGGGAGCCCCATGTAAAGAGCATTACAGTAGTCCAGGCGGGAGGTGACGAGAGCCTGAGTGACTGTGCGCAAAGCATCCCGGTCCAGAAAAGGGCGCAACTGGTAGATCAGGC
>NW_015390777.1:8420-17978 GCF_001527695.2 Protobothrops mucrosquamatus | reverse complement strand
TTTATTTAAGGGCTTTCGCAGGTGGTCCTCGACTTATGACGGTTGTTTAGTGGCCGTTCAAAGTTACGACAGCGCTGAAAAAAGGGACGGAGTGTTTTTTTCACACTTACGACCGTCGCAGCCTCTCCCGTGGTCACGTGATCAAATTGCTCGGCAGCTGGCATGAACTAATAATAATAATAATAATAATAATAATAATAATAATAATAATAATAATAATAATAATAATAATGTTGGAAGGGACCTTGCAGGTCATCTAGTCCAGCCCCCTGCACTGTCCCACGGTCATGTGTTCCCCTTTTGCGACCTTCTCAGAAGGAAAATCCAGGGGGGAGCCGGATTCACTTAACGACCGTGTACTAACTTAACAACGGCAGTGAATCGCTTAACAATTGTGGCAAGAAAGTGGGGCAAAACTGGCGGAACGAATGTCTCGCTTAGCAACAAAATTTGTGGTCGTAAGACGAGCACTCCCTGTGCGCTTTGCAGATTCGTCCTCTTTTATTCTCCAAAGCGCCAAAGATTGGATTTCCTTAAACCTGACTTTTTCTTCTTTTTTTCTTTTTTATAAGATTTTATTCATTTTTCCCATGCATACAATAATAATTCTTCAACCCACGTGCCTGTCTGAGTTTAACTGCGCTAATACATATTTAATTCCTACTCCTTTAATCTTTCCTCCAACCATCGGTAAAATAAAGCCCAAGTTTGATAATATTCTGTTTCTTCTTTTTCTTTCAGTCTCATAGTCAATCTGTCCCATCTCTGCGCACTCTGTTTTTTTTTAATTATTTCTTCATCCGGTGGTATTCCTTCATTTTTCCAACACGGCGCAAATATTATTCTTGCCGCTGTTGTGATGTGTAAAATCAGATATAGGCTTTGTTTGTTAATCTTTTCTGGCATTGTGCCTAACACAAAAAAAGTTCAGGGCCTTAAACTTGTTCATCAAAATGTTGTGCCAGGAAAAGTGGTAAAATGGGGCAAAACTCACTTAACAACGGGATGGCATGGAAATTTTGGGCTCAGCTTCGTTCATAAATTAAAGGACCTACTGTTTATGGCTGCCTGACTCACTCGTGGTGACTCCGGGAGGCTTGCAAGGCTAAAACCTCAACACAAAAAGCACAATAACCCACAACAGTCCTGTAACAGACAGATTCCTTGGGATCCACCACTGCTGTCCTTGCAACCTACTAACCTGATCCTTAAGTTGCAAATCGGATCCTTGACAGGAGAAGCAGCTGGCAAGGAAAACCCTTCCATAAATCTATTATTATTATATTTTTGCAGCCATGACCCCTTTCGACCCCAGCCCAGAGCTGGCAGGCTCCTTGGCCTGCAAAAGTTCACGTATTTCTGCTCTCTCTTATTTCCAAAAAACCTTTCTTTCTTTCATTACAACTTGTTAGAGCGGTAAAAAAAAAAAACACAGCTGTTGCAACTCGGAGCAATTTGCTTCCTGGCGTGGATTCAGGCGTTTGGCTGGGTGACAAGGAGTAGGCTTGGGGGATAATGTAAAAATAAAAATGGAAGAACGGAAACAACGCTCTGGGTGCATCTGTTCTATTTTGGGCGGCAGATCCAGCGAGGTGGAACTCCGAAATCTGGGCAGAAAATAATTCGCAGGAGCGTCTCTCCTCCCCAATCTGTTCGTGCCATCCATCCAGCTCTTCTCCTGCCTGAAATAATGAGAGTTAAGCGTCAGTTAAGAGGCAGCCAAGCCCGAATTTACTCCTTCAGTCATTTTTATAAATTGCCCTTTAGGAAGAGGGGGGAAAAAGAAAGAAAGACTCTGCGTGGTATAGACCAGGGGTCCCCAACCTGTGGGCCGTGGGCCGGTACCGGGCCGTAGCCTGTTGGCCACTGGGCTGTGGTAATGAATGGCGAGTGCGCACACCCTCCCACTTATGCCAGTGTCATGTGGGTGCTAGGCCCCTCTGTGGGTGCATACGCATGGGCACTAGAGGCCCGTGTGTGCATGCGCGTGGGTGCTAACGGCCCATGCGTGCATATGCATGGGCGCTAGTGGCCCGTGTCTGCATGTGTGTGGGTGCTAGTGGCCCATGTGTGCATGTGTGTGGGCGCTAGTGGCCCGTGTCTGCACGCATGTGGTGCTAACAGCCCATGTGGGCATGTGTGCAGGCGCTAGTAGCCTGCTTGTACATGTGTGTGGGCGCTAGTGGCCCGTGTGTGCCTGGGTGTGGGTGCTAGTGGCCCGTGTCTGCATGCATGTGGCGCTAACAGCCCATGTGTGCATGTGTGTGGGCACTAGTGGCCTGTTTGTACATGTGTGTGGGTGCTAGCGGCCCATGTGTGCATGCGTGTGGGTGCTAGTGGCCTGTGCCTGCACGCATGTGGTGCTAACAGCCCATGTGTGCATGTGTGCAGGCGCTAGTAGCCTGTTTGTACATGTGTGTGGGCGCTAGTGGCCCATGTGTGCATGTGTGTGGGCGCTAGTGGCCCGTATGCACGCATGTGGCACTAACAGCCCATGTGTGCATGGGTGTGGGTGCTAGTGGCCCGTTTCTGCATGCATGTGACGCTAACAGCCCATGTGTGCATGTGTGTGGGCGCTAGTGGCCTGTTTGTACATGTGTGTGGGTGCTAGCGGCCCGTGTGTGCATGCGTGTGGGCGCTAGTGGCCCGTGTCTGCATGCATGTGGCGCTAACAGCCCATGTGTGCATGTGTACGGGCGCTAGTAGCCTGTTTGTACATGTGTGTGGGCGCTAGTGGCCCATGTGTGCATGCGTCTTCCACTGGGCGGTCCAGATGGAGGGAGGGAGGGAGGGAGGGAGAAAGGAAGGAAGGAAGGAAAAGGGAGAGAGGGGGGATGGATGGATGGATGGATGGAGGGAGGGAGGGAGGGNCAAAATCAGGGCATTCACCCAAGTTACATTTACTCAGCTGCCGGCCTCTAAGGTTGTTGTTTTTCTTTGTTCTTTTTGTTCTCCAGCTGTGTTTTACAGCTTTTTTTAACATAAATATTTCAAATTAACAATGGAACACGCGGACAGATTGGAATTTGTACAGATCAGACTGCTCTCCGGGGCCACCCATTGTTTCTGGACCAGACAAGCCAGATCCCAAAAGACTGAATAACAGAATAACAGAGCTGGGAAGGGACCTCGGAGGTCTTCTAGTCCAGCCCCCTGCTCAAGCAGGAAACTCTGTAGCGTTTCGGGCAAGCGACTGTCCGATCTCTTCTTAAAAACCTCCAGTGATGGAGCACCCGCAACTTCTAGTGGCCAGCTGTTCCACTGGTTAATTGTCCTCACTGTCAGGAAGTTTCTCTTTAATTCCAGGTTGCTTCTCTCCTTGATTGGTTTCCATCCGTTGCTTCTTGTCCTGCCTTCTGGTGCTTTGGAGAAGAGGTGGACCCCCTCTTTTTTATGGCAGCCCCTCAAATATTGGAAGAATGCTATCATGTCTCCCCTAATCCTTTTTTTCATTGAGTTAAACCTATCTAGTTTCCTTAGCCATTCATCATACTATTGAGTCTTTATTGCTCTTCTCTGAACTCTTTCTAGGGACTCCCAGTCTTAGGACTGTTACTCATCCGAGCAGAATCCATGAATCAGACAGATGGGTGGGTTCAAGGAGAGGCTGTACAGCTATTTGTCTGGGACATTTGGGTTTGGGTTCCTACTCTCCTTAGGGGATTAGACTAGATGACCTCCAGACCCCTTCCAGTTTTAGGGTTCTGACTCATCCACGACCCTATGTCTTAAAACGCAGGGGGGAGAGAGAGAGAGAAGAGAGAAAAAGAAAGAGAGAATGAGAAAGAGAAAGAGAAAGAAAGGAAGAGAGGGAGAAAAAAGAGTAGAGAGAGGAAAAGAATAAAATAAAAAAGAGAGACAGAAAAGAGAAAGAAAAAGGAAGAGAAAAAGAAAGAAAGGGAGAGAGGAAAAAAGAAAAAGAGAAAGAGAGAAAAAGAGAGGGAGAAAAAAGAGTAGAGTGAGAAAAAGAAAGAAATAGAAAAAGAGAGAAAAAGAAAGAGAGAGAGAAGAGAAGAAGAAAGAAAGAGAAAGAAAGAAAAGAGAGAAAGGAAGAGAGGGAGAAAAAAGAGCAAGAAAGAGAGAAAGAGGTAGAAAAAGAGAGTAGAGAGAGAAAAAGAAAAAAATAGGAAAAGAGAGACAGAGACAGAAAACAAAGAGAAAGAGAGTAAGAAAGAAGAAAGAAAGAAAGAGAGAGAGAGAGAGAGAAAAAAAGAAAGAGAGAAAGAGAGAAAAGAGAGAAAGAGAAAAGAGAGGAAGAAAGAGTAGAAAAAAGAGTAGAGAGAGAAAAAGAGAAAGAAATAGGAAAAGAGAAAGAGAGAGAAAGAGAAAAACAGAGAGAAAGAATGTTCTATTCTATTTTTCTATTCTATTCTACAATCTGTTATTTCTATTCTATTCTATTCTATTTATTCTATTCTATTCCATATTTTCTATTCTATTCTATTCTATTCTATTCTATTCTATCCAACCTATGCTGGACCCCTCCCGTTTATACATCTTTCACAATCTGTCAGGGGTTAAATAGCAACGACACCTCACCTTATAAAACTCCTCTTTCAAATGATAATTCAGTGTAAATTTCAGTCCTTCACTCCTCGTATTCTCCCCTTGGTCAAGCATAAAGTTATTTCCGATTTTTTCCCCCCATTTAATCAAACGATCTCGGACGTGTTCAGCTTCCGTATTCCTTTTCCATGGCCATTTATACATCTCAGCGCTCACACCTTCGTCCCTAGTACATAAATCCAATTCAAAGTCGCTTTTTCTCATTCATTAAAAAACACAATTCTTCTCGTCCGGTTTAAATCTGTCAATTTGCACCTGGCAAAATGCATGGATGGATACGGCCCTCTCTTCCCGGTTCTTCTCCAGTTTTTAATTTAGGTTAAAATGAATTTATTAATCGGTGGAACTGCCTGACCCCAGAAGTTGTGGGTGCTCCGTGACGGGAGGTCTTCAAGAAAAAACGGGACAGCCACTTGACTGGGATGTTATCTCCAACCTTAAGGACTTTGAGACTATTGGACTTCAACTCCCAGAATTCCCCAGCCAGCATAGATTTCTGGGAGTTGAAGTCCTCAAGTCTTAAAGTTCCACAACTGGACACCACTGGTATAGGGTTCCCTGCTTGAGAAGGGGGTTGGACTAGAAGACCTCCAAGGTCCCTTCCAACTCTGTTGTTCTCCTTGAGTGCAAGTCAATAAATCCACATAGGTCAACCCAGTTTGTGTCAACAATTTCTCTTCTAAGAAAAGCTTCCACAGGTGACAACTATAAAGAAATATGAGGAGTCCATCATACTTTATATCTCTTTCAAACTCTCACTACGGCAAGCCGAACAAAATGATTTTGAAAATCTATATTCACCTGTGAGTTTGTCGTTCCATAAAGAGCCGTGCCACTAAACTGGCCTCGGTTTGTGTACAGGCAGTCCTTGACTTATGACGAACAGAATAACAACAGAGTTGGAAGGGACCTTGGAGGTCTTCTAGTCCAACCCCCTGCTCAGGCAGGAAACCCTGTATGATTATGGTCGTATGCCATGACGGTTGTAAAACAAGTCACCACATGACCAGACCCCGATTTTATAACCTTTTTTGTGGCAGTTATAAATTAATGGACGTTAAGTGAATCCATTGTTCACTATGGGGCATTTTTTGCTGGAAATTGGAAATATAAACGCCAATTTCTGACAGAAATATTGTAACTCAAACATAAAACCAGGGGTAGGCAACCTTCAACTCCCAGAATTCCTGAGCCAGCATGGGGGAACTATGGCCCCCTCATGACTCGTGGACTTCAACTCCCAGAATTCCTGAACCAGCATGGCTCAGCTTGGAAACCTCTCCCTTTCCCCTCAGCATGGCTGGCTCAGGAATTCTGGGAGTTGAAGTCCACAAGTCATAAAAGAGCCAAGGTTGCCTACCCCTGCGTAAAACGAACAAATTTAATAATAATAAAAACTACCATACAGCCGCAGGATACTGCAAACAGCTGCAGATGCAGTTTTTAGCTTCCTTAAGTGCTTAATAATAATAATAATAATAATAATAATAATAATAATAATAATAATAATAATAATAATAATAATAATAATAAAGTTGGAAGGGACCTTGGAGGTCATCTAGTCCAACCCCCTGCTCAGGCAGGAAACCCTATACCATTTCAGACAAATGGCTTATGGGGAGTCCGTCGCAACTTCAAACCGTCGCTAAGCAGGCTGTCGTAAGTAGAGGACTACCGTTATTACACCCAGCGGAGTCCTCACGCAATAGGAGATGCCTCAGCTGGTGATCTAAAAGTTTTCTAGGCTCTTAATTCATCCCCCCCCCCTTTTTTTTTTTTTTGTTTTGCAAGGGAAGGGAAGATAAAAGTCCTGCCAGGAGAAAAATAAACGAATCAATCTGATTTTTTTCTTCTTGCTTCTTGCAGATCTTCAGTTAGAGACCTGGGACCTGAAATGCGAGGAGAACAACCAGGATCACAAGACCTCCGAAATGGGCTCCCATCGGCTCGTCGTACGCCGAGGACGGCCCTTCCGGATCACCCTGCACTTCGCGGGCAGAGCGTACCAAGAGGGCGTGGACAGGCTCAGCTTCATCGCCGAGACAGGTGAGCCTCGGTGGCCTCTGGGGAGGAGGTGGGATGGATCACAACTCCCATCATCCACAGCTGGCCCTTGCAGATGGGGGTGTGACCTGACACACACCTTGCAGGAATAGGCAAACAGGCCCACAGGAAATGTGTTGGATCGTGTTGCGTAGGTGGGTGATTCTCAACCTCACCCAACCTTGGAAGATGAGTGGTCTTCAACTCCCAGAATCCCCCAGCCAGCATCGCTTTATTGATGGATGGCAAGTTTTTGGGGTTTTTTGACGAAAACTTGTTATTTCTGACCAAAAAAACCCCCCAACCCTCCTGTTGTGGACAGTGGAGCCACTTAATGACCGTCATGTTCACTTAACATTGCCGTATTCACTTAAGGACTATCACATTCGCTTAATGGCGGCTGTGTTCTGTTAATAACCACCCATCTATCCCATGGGTGCCTCAACGACCACATGACATAGGATGGAAAGTCCAGGTTTCTTGACGGTCATAAGCCGAGGACTGCCTGGGACCCTACTCCTGGGTCTCCCCCATTTGTTTTCAGAGAAAATTTTATTTAGTAGATTTTTTAATTATTATTATTATTATATTAAGGTTTTTTAAAATTGTTTTAATTTGAGAACCGTCAGGCGCCCAGAGTCACTTGCTTGAGTTGGGTGGCTAAGGAAATTCAACGAATACCTACATAAAGATCAGTAAATAAAATGCACTTTCAGAATAAGCCTCCTCACCAAACAGCCTGGAGCCCTGTAGAAATTGAAAATGAATGAATGAATGAATGAATGAATGAATGAATGACGGAAGGAAGGAAGGAAGGAAGGAAGGAAGGAAGGAAGGAAGGAAGGAAGGAAGGAAGGAAGGAAGGAAGGAAGGAAGGAATCCATTTTCATATGAAACCTCCCCACCAAATGGCCTGGAATCCTGTAGAAATTGAGTAGATAAAAAAATAAATAATAAATATTATACCATGTTTATTATGGTGCAATAAATATACTGCATCCAGTTTTGGTTATCATAACGTAAAAAAGATGCCGAGACTCCAGAAAGAGGGCAGAGAAGAGCAACAAAGATGATCAGGGGACTGGAGGCTAAAACATACAAGGAACGGTTTCAGGAATTGGGGATGTCTAATTTAAGGAAAATAAGGACCAAGGGCGACATGATAGCAGTCTTCCAGTATTTGAGGGGCTGCCACAAAGAAGAGGGGGGTCCACCTATTCCCCAAAGCCCCTGAAGGCAGGACAAGAAGCAACCTGGAATTAAGGAGAAACTTCCTGACAGTGAGGACAATTAACCAGTGGAACTACTTCCCTCCAGAAGTTGTAGGTGCTTCATCACTGGAGGCTTTTGACCACAGACTGGACAGCCACTTGTCTGGAATGATATAAGCTTCCCTACCTTGGACTAGAATAGCATACAATAACAGAGTTGGAAGGGATCTTATAGGTCATCTAGTCCAATCCCCTGCCCAGGCAGGAGACCCTACATCATTTCTGACAGAGGGCAGTCCAGTCTCTTCTTGAAAGCCTCCAGTGATGAAACACCCACAACATCTGAAGGCAACTTCTGTTCCATTGGTGGATTGTTCTCACTGTCAGGAAATTTCTCCTAATTTCTAGGTTGAATCTCTCCTTGACCGGTTTCCATCTGTTATTCCTTGTCTGGCCTTCAGGTGCTTTGGAAAAAAGGCTGATCCTCTCCTCTCTGCGACAGCCCCTCAATTATTGGTAGACTTCTATCATGTCACCCCTGGTCCTTCTTTTCTCTAGACTGGAGAGTGTTCTTGTTGTTAGTTGGGAAGTCGTGTCCGACCCATCGCGACCCCATGGACCACGTTCCTCCAGGCCTTCCTGTCCTCCACCATCTTCTGGAGTCCATTGAAGCTCTCGCCTCCTGCTTCAGGGACTCCATCCAGCCACCTCCTTCTCTGTCGTCCCCTTCTTCTCTTGCCCTCCATCTTTCCCAGCATCAGGCTCTTCTCCAGGGAGTCCTTCCTTCTCATTAGGTGGTCAAAGTCCTTGAGTTTCCACTTCAGGATCTGGCCTTCTAAAGAGCAGTCGGGGTTGATCTCCTCCAGGACTGACCGGTTGGATCGCCTTGCAGTCCAGGGGACTCGCAGGAGTCTTCTCCAGCACCATCGTTCAAAGGCCTCCATTCTTTGGCCGTTGTAGGACCCTCAAAACCTTGGCTGTTGTTGTTGTTAGTTGCAAAGTCATGTCCAATTCATTGGGACCCCATGGACCACGTTCCTCCAGGCCTTCCTGTCCTCCACCATCTTCTGGAGTCCCTTGAAGCTCAGGCCTCCTGCTTCAGGGACTCCATCCAGCCCCCTCCTTCTCTGTCGTCCCCTTCTTCTCTTGCCCTCCATCTTTCCCAACATCAGGCTCTTCTCCAGGGAGTCCTTCCTTCTCATTAGGTGGCCAAAGTCCTTGAGTTTCCACTTCAGGATCTGGCCTTCTAAAAAGAAGTCGGGGTTGATCTCCTCCAGGACCGACCGGTTTGATGGCCTGGCAGTCCAGGGGACTCGCAGGAGTCTTCTCCAGCACCATCGTTCAAAGGCCTCCATTCTTTGGCGCTGAGCCTTCCTTATAGTAGACCTCTGTTATTCTGTTAAATAAATACATGAAATTTACTTTCAGAGGAAACCTCCCCACTGAACATCCTGGTCTCCTCCGAAGCTCTGTCGGGTGTTCACAGCCTGAATCCCCACATTCCTCAATGGGGTGGGAAGGGAGGAGGAAGGCTGTGGAGTGGGGTGGGCTGGGGGGGGTGTCCACGTGGTCCTTGGCCCAGGTTTTATCTCTTCCATCCAGGCAGCCTGTGGGCAGAGAAGGCTTCGAGGCAGGGAAACAAAGGCAGGAAGTGGTGGGACTGTCCTTTCCCACAGTGTTCCCTCCCTTGTGTTCCCAAACAAAGCGGTCGCTGCGTCGGCCCTCCCTGGGGGGGGGG
>NW_015390777.1:4893-7277 GCF_001527695.2 Protobothrops mucrosquamatus | reverse complement strand
AGGAAGGAAGGAAGGAAGGAAGGAAGGAAGGAAGGAAGGAAGGAAGGAAGGAAGGAAAAGAATAACAGACTCGCTCGGAAGGGACCTTGGAGGTCATCTAGTCCAACCCCCCGCTCAGGCAGGAAACCCTATACCATTTCGGACAAATGGCTGTCCAGTCTCTTCTTAAGAACTTCTGGAAGACTGCGGTCATGTCACCTCTAGTCCTTCTTTCCACGAAACTAGATATACCTAGTTCCTGCAACAGTTCATTATATGTGATATCTATATTATATTTAGGGATATTTTTCCCTTCTTTTTTAAGTAGAGCAGAGATTTTGTCCCAAAGGTGCTCTTTTTTCCAAAAGGCAGCTGGAATTTCCTTGGGGTTTTTTTTTTCCTTTGAAAACTTTTCTCTTCTTATTCAAGAAGCTTTTTCAGAACTGGATGAGAAGTGAAACATTTTCAAAGAAAAAAGGACCAAGAAAGTCCAGTTGCCTTTTGGAAAAAAAAATACTTTTGGGACAACCCTGACTTGGATGATTGAGTGTCTCCATAGACATAAGGCAGAGATTTTGCTACCAAGCTCAAAAAAATGTTTATATTTCTTGTTTTGATATCCAGGGACTTTTCTTAGCATATCTTTGTCATGTTCTATTAAGCATTAATTGCCAAACGTCAGTCATTAAGCTTGGGAGCTGCATGATGGCTGGACTTTAACTCCCAGAAGGTAAGGAATTCTGGGAGTTGAAGTCCACCCATCTTAACTAGCTGGAGCATCCTGGGAGTTGAAGTCCACCCATCTTAGCTAGCTGGAGCATCCTGGGAGTTGAAATCCACCCATCTTAGCTACCTGGAGCACCCTGGGAGTTGAAGTCCACCCGTCTTAGCTAGCTGGAGCATCCTGGGAGTTGAAATCCACCCATATTAGCTAAATGGGGCATCCTGGGAGTTGAAGTCCACCCATCTTAGCTAGCTGGGGCATCCTGGGAGTTGAAGTCCACCCATCTTAGCTAGCTGGGGCATACTGGGAGTTGAAATCCACCCATCTTAGCTAGCTGGAGCATCCTGGGAGTTGAAGTCCACCCGTCTTAGCTAGCTGGAGCATCCTGGGAGTTGAAATCCACCCGTCTTAGCTAGCTGAAGAATCCTGGGAGTTGAAGTCCACCCATCTTAGCTAGCCGGGGCATCCTAGGAGTTGTCGCCCACCCATCTTAGCTAGCTGGGGCATACTGGGAGTTGAAGTCCACCCATCTTAGCTAGCTGAAGCACCCTGGGAGTTGAAGTCCACCCATCTTAGCTAGCTGGGGCATCCTGGGAGTTGAAGACCACCCATTTTAACTGACTGAGCAATTCCGGGAGTTGAAGTCCACCCATCCATAGAAACTGGTTTTAAATCCAAATTGTAAAAAGGGGAGTCAAGGGAGCAGGCCCCCCCCTTGCAAGGAAAGGGGCATCGAGAATATAGTTGGGGCTGTCGCCATGCCATCTCCAGACCCTGGTGGGTTGTGACCAATGTCCTGCAATTGACGGAGAGATGGGGATTTGGGCTGTGGGCAAGAGAAGACCCCCCAACTCTGCTTGGCCAAAAGGTGACCCTGCCTTCCACCCCTCCCGCTCTCCCCCCCCCCCAGCAAGGGGCATCCTGCCAGCTCCTGGACCTGGATGAAAAGGGTCTCTGTCTGTCGGGGTCCTGGCAGGCAAACCTGAAGGAGGGTCTGTCCTGCAGCCTCCCCCCCACCCCACCCCCATCTGTCCTGGCCTCTGGGCACAAAGAGCCGGTGTTGCTGGCACGGGGGGGGGCAGAGGCTGGGCTGGGCCGCTAGGAGTTGGCAGACCCCCCTCCTAGGAAGCGACACCTCCCCCTCTTTGCAAGAATGAATGGGCCCCTGTCCGGAGGGGAAGGGCAGGTATTCGTGTGCCCCGTGTCTCGTCCCTTCTGGGGCTGCTGAGTCAGCGCTGGGCCTCCCTGGCAAGTGGGGGGCCGAGACGGCTTCTCAGACTGCCAGTGGCCAGCTGGAGGGGGAGGCAAACACACACCCCTCCCTGGAGGCTGCTGTGTGTTTGCTTCTGATGCTGGCCTCTCCCTGCGACAGACGCCCGTCCTTCTGCCAGATGGGCAGGAGGACGGCGGGCAGGGCAAGCGGGCAGCCGGTCCTGGCAGTGGGCAGAGGGAGGGAGGGAGGGAGGGAGGGAAGGACTGTGGGGAAGGAAGGAAGGAAGGAAGGAAGGAGGGAGAGGGGAGGGGAGGGGAGGGGAGAAAGAGAAGGAAAGGAAAGGAAAAAGAAGGAGAACGGGAAGGAAAGGAAAGGAAAAGAAAGGAAAGAAAAGGAAGGGAAAGGAAAGGAAAAAAAGGAAAGGAAAGGAAAGGAAAGAGGAAAGGAAAGGAAAGAGGAAAGGAAAGG
>NW_015390777.1:0-2299 GCF_001527695.2 Protobothrops mucrosquamatus | reverse complement strand
AAAGACATCTTCCCACAGGGCAGGAAGCATTTGCTGAGCGGAAAGGATTATATCCAGCATTATCCAGGAGCTGCGTTGACGGCCTCGGTTACTACCTTTGTGGTTCTGTTTTTCTTACTTGTTTTTACTGGGTGAACAACTCCCAGGAGCGGCAGCCAAGAAACACAAGTTCAACTTGTCCCACCGTTGGTGGATTCCCGAACACAGAACGTAGGATAATAGGGTCCGAAGTGATCTTGGAAGTGGTAATAATAATAATAATAATAATAATAATAATAATAATAATAATAATAATAATAATAATAGTAGTAGTAGTAGTAGTAGTAGTAGTAGTAGTAGTAGTAGTAATAATAATAATAATAATAATAATAATAATAATAATAATAATAATAATAATAAAGTTGGAAGGGACCTTGGAGGTCATCTAGTCCAACCCCCTGCTCAGGCAGGAAACCCTATACCATTTCGGACAAATGGCTGTCCAGTCTCTTCTTAAAAACTTCCAGTGTTGGCGCATTCACCGCTTCTGGAGGCAGGTGGTTCCACTGGTTAATTGTTCTCACTGTCAGGAAGTTTCTCCTTAGTTCTAGGTTGCTTCTCTCCTTGATTAGTTTCCCTCCGTTGCTTCTTGTCCTGCCTCCAGGCGCTTTGGAGAATAGCTTGACTCCCTCTTCTTTGGGGCAGCCCCTGAGATACTGGAATACTGCTATCATGTCACTCCTGGTCCTTCTCTTCATTAAAGTAGACATACTCAATTCCTGCACCCACAACTTCTGGAGGCAGGTTGTTCCACTGGCTAATTGTTCTCACAGTCAGGAAGTTTCTCCTTAGTTCCAGGTTGCTTCTCTCCTTGATTAGTTTCCATCCATTGCTTCTTGTCCTGCCTTCTGGTGCTTTGGAAAATAGCTTGACTCCCTCTTCTTTGGGGCAGCCCCTGAGACCCTGGAAGACTGCTCTCATGTCCCCCTCGTCCTTCTCTTCATTAAACTAGACATACCCAATTCCAGCAACCGTTCCTTGTATGTTTTAGCCTCCAGTCCCCTGATCATCTTTGTCTTCTAGTCCAATCCTCTGCCTGTGGCAGGAGATCAACTCCAAAGGGCTTTTGAACTGAGATATCATGGGGCCCTCTTCCTGTCCACAATTTGCCACTGAGTAAGATTGGGAAGACTTCCTGAGGAGCACGGTAGATATTAACCCCCTTATCCTGAGTCACTCAAACTCCCCTTTCTGAAAACTCCAATGTTCTCCGAAGACCCCATAGATGATAGAGAAGCAACTTCCAAGAAGCGAGCTGAAGGGACGTGGGGATTGGAGGTCCAGTCTATTTCAATCTCCAGATGTGGACCCTTTTCAGAAGTCCAGAGAGGATAGCTGGTCTCCTTGTCGACATCTCTTGGGCAGATAAGAGCAACAAGGGTGGATATGGGTCTGGAGGCTAAACCATACGATGGACGATTGAGGGGACTAGATGTGATGAAGAGAAGAACCAGGGGCAATAGGACAGTTATCTTCCATGACTTGAGGAGCTGTCACAAAGAAGAGGACGTCAAGGTCCCTTCCAACTCTCTTATTCTGCAGTGACCAAAATATTGGACTCAAGTTTGACACGTTGATTGATGTTGATGTGGTTGATGTCCAGTTTTGGTCACCACAATATAAAAAAAAAGATGTTGAGACTCTGGAAAGAGTGCAGAGAAGAGCAACAGAGATGATTAGAGGGCTGGAGACTAAAACATATGAAGAACGGTTGCAGGAATTGGGTATGGCTAGTTTTATTAAAAGAAGGAGTAGGAGGGACATGATAGCAGCCTTCCAATGCTTGAGGGGCTGCCCCAAAGAAGAGGGAGTCAAGTTATCCCCCAAAGCGCCTGAAGGTAGGACAAGAAGCAACGGATGGAAACTAATCAAGGAGAGAAGCAACCTAGAACTAAGGAGAAATTTCCTGATAGTAAGTAATTAAACAGTTGGATGGCTCGTCTTCAAAAGTTTTATTTATTTTTATTTTTTTTATATTTGAATTTATATCCCGCCCTTCTCCCGTAGGACTCAGGGCGGCTGACAATCTATTTAAAATACATACAAAACAATACAAATTTTAAATTAATTAAAAAGAATATTAAATATTTGTCGAATTTAAAATATAATTAAAACCCCCCTAAAAATTACCCTAGGCCAGTCCTGCAAGCTGGAATAACCAAGTCTTGAGGGCGCGGCGAAAGGAAGGGAGATCAGGGATAACCCTGATCTCTGGGGGCAGTTCATTCCAGAGGGTGGGAGCTCCCACAGAGAAGGCCCT
>NW_015390776.1:56052-61143 GCF_001527695.2 Protobothrops mucrosquamatus | reverse complement strand
AAAGGAAGGGCAGTGAGGATGATGATGATCACAAAGTATCACTACTAATATCAATATAAAGTGGTTTCAAAATATACGTGTGTGTGTGTGTGTGTTAAATTTGGATTGCTAACAAAGAGTTAAAGGGAAGCTGGTATACCGTATAGTTACTTCAAGCTCCTTATATATATATATATATAACTTTGTTTATGTGCAAGTAGCCTTGTAGGTGCCTTATATTGGGAAATTATTTACATCAAAGCAAAATGTCTCGTGCTAAATATACAGAGGCAAAAAAAAAAAAAAAAGGAGCAAGGTGAGATTCATGGTCCAGGAAATAGGGAGGGGATTGATATATATGAGTCACTGTTTGGAATTTTGTTCCTGGTACAGAGACTGGAGTCTCTTTGGTCTGAAAAGGTATAAAAAGAGGGAGAAATCTTTTCCTTGTGTGTGCGCCTTCATCCCTTTAGGCAGCCACGGAAAGGGAGGACATCCGACTGTGTTTTGATCAAAATAAAAGTAATTTTCTTGTTGAAACCTCGACTCAGGAGTTCCTTTGGCTCTCCAAAATTCCTGAGTAGCGCAGAGAAATTTGTGAGATGATGATAATGATAATGATAATGATAATGATAATGATAATGATAATAATAATAATAATAATAATAATAATAATAATAATAATAATAATACCATCAAACATCCACATCTGCCTACCCCAGGTCCCTGGTAAAGATTCAATAAGTAGACAAAATGCCAAATCCAGTCTGAACATCTGGCTGACTGTGTGATGATCCATAATAATAATAATAATAATAATAATAATAATAATAATAATAATAATAATAATAATAATAATAATAATAATAATAATAATAATAATAATAGGGTGAGCCTGCTCTCCAGAGCACCTGAAGGCAGGACAAGAAACAGAATAACAGAATCACAGAGTTGGAAGGGACCTTGGAGGTCATCTAGTCCAACCCCCTGCTCAGGCAGGAAACCCTAGACCATTTCAGACAAAGGGCTGTCCAGATAAAGAGGAGAACCTTACAGTGTTTTTTCCTCCCTTCTGCTCCTCAGTAGGTGGAAATTGGGGGAGGGAATAAGTGGGAAAAATAGGAAGGGGATGACAGACTCGCCACCGTTCCAATTTAGTGACCGTTCAGAGTTACACCCCCAAACCCGAGTTTAAGAACCCAACATCCTTCCTAACCCTGGCTTGCAAAGCCTGACCTGCACCCAGCGCTTACCTACCACCTGCTGATCTCCAAAGAATGTCACCCTGCACGGGGTCGTGTGAACGCAGCCAGGAAGGGGGCAAAAAAACCCGTGTCCAGATTCCCCCTTCCCCCTAAATCCTTTGCAGGGGAGTAAGGATGCCTAACTCGGGTAGGAAACTCCATATATTCCCCCCACCCCACATCCAGCTATAGGCTTTGGCTTCCTGGCCCGGCTGCTGACTGATTGCAGCTTCTCCCCCTCCGGGGACTGGGGATCGCAGCTCCCATCATCCCCTACCAGCCCGTTGCAAGGAAGGTTGCAGTGCTGGAGGTTTTGCAAGCAGGCAGGGCCGGGGAGGCCGCTGCGGAGGAGGCGGTGGGGGACCCAGGGCTGCACCCCAAGATGCTCCAGACCCGACACGGGTACCTGAACGTGTGAAAGAGCCCCGGATCTCAGCCCCGCCCCGGGACCTGCATCTCCGCCGCCGCCGCTGCCACCATCATCACCTTCCGCAGGTACAGCTTCCCCGGAGGGGCGGGGCGAGAGCGGGGCTTGTGACGTCAGACAAAGGGGGCGGGGCGGTTCTCCTCTCGTCCCCGCCCCTTAAAGGCACAAGGAAGCGGATTTATTGATTGATTGATTTTGCAAGGTGTTAGGTTGGTTTTTTGTATTTTAGAATAGAACAGGATTCTTGATTGGCCCAGTGTGATTGGACACGCGAGGAAATTGTCTCCGGTGCAGAAGCTCTCAGCGTACAGACAAGCAACAAGAACGGAATGGAATGGCATAAGGATTGAAAGAGAAATAATAGAAAGAGAAATGGGAACGAGAATAGAATAGAAATCGAATAGAAATGGAATTGGAAGTAGAATAGAATTAGAATAGAATTAGAATTGAAATAGAAATAATAGAAATAGAAATGGGAAGAAGAATAGGAATAGAAATCGAATAGAAATGGAATTGGAAGTAGAATAGAATTAGAATAGAATTAGAATTGAAATAGAAATAATAGAAATAGAAATGGGAAGAAGAATAGGAATAGAAATAGAACTGAAATAGAAGTAGAATAGAATAGAATTAGAATTAGAATTGAAATAGAAATAATAGAAATAGAAACAGGAATGAGACTGGAGTAGAATAGAAATAGAAATAGAAGTAGAGGCAGAACAGAACAGAAATAAGAATATAATAGACTAGAAATAGAAATAGAATTGAATTAGAAAGAATAGAATAGAATAGAATAGAATAGAATATAGGAATAGAATAGAATAAGAATTGGAATAGAAATAATAGGAACAGAAACGGGAATGAGACTAGAAGAGAATAGAAACAGAAGTAGAAGTAGTAAAATGAACAATAACTAGAATAATGATTTGTCTGCATAATTGCTAGAATAATGATGAACCTGCCTCTGAACCTGCACAAATAAACCTCTCTGCTAAACCCCTCTGGAATTCGTAAGAGTTCTTTCGTTTTCCACAAGAGTAGAGGTAGAACAGAACAGAACAGAACAGAATTCTTTACTGGCCAATTGTGATTAGACACAACAAGGAATTTGTCTCCGGTGCAGAAACTCGCAGCGTACACATAAGTACAAGTGGTGCTTGCAGATGTCCTGCATTGAAAATGCGGATTTTGCTAAATTCTATTACTATTATTATTATTATTATTATTATTATTATTATTATTATTATTATTATTATTATTATTATTATTATTATTATTATTATTATTATTATTATTTTGCTTTCCTTTTGTCGCTGGTGGATTTCCTTAATGCCAGGCAAGATGATAGAGGGAATGAATGAATGAATGAATGAATGAATAGGAAAAGCCCATTCCATCCAATGCAAAAGGAGGGGGGGGAAACATCTGCACCCCCTCCAGGTGTTGCCCCTCTCCTGCCACTCAGGACTATTTATTTTTAGTGTTTGGCAACCCAGGGCTGCTGACTGAGCCTCAGACATAATAAAGGGCTTCGGGGGGGAGGGCTTCATGAGCCTCTAATTAGGCCCTCACAACAGCCCTGCCAGGCAGGCTCGCCTGGGAAGAGAAAGAAAGGGCGGGGCGGGGAAGGCAGGCCCCGTCGCCATGGCGAACGGGAGAGCCGGGCGGGTGCGCGCGCCTCCTTCCTTTTCCCCCCCTCCCCTCCGCCCGCGTCCCGCGCGCCGATTGGCCGAGCGGCGGGGGCGAGGGCGGGACCGGAAGCGGCGGCCGGGGTTGCCATGGGGGCGGCGGCGGCGGCGAGCGGGGCCCGGTGCCGGTGCGGCGGGAAGGGGCGGGCCCGGCTGGACCCCTGCGGGGGGCTCTGCCTGCTGCTCACCTACCTGAGCGTGGGCTACGCCGATTACGTCATCCTGGAGCACGTCCTGCTCCAGCCGGGCTTCCGGGACAGGTAGGCCCGCCCCCCCCGGCTCTCTGCACATGCTCAGGAACGCCGGGCTTGGCGGTTGGGTTGCTTTCCAAACGGGGCGGGCAGGGATTCCCAGCCCTCTGCACATGCTCAGGGGCTCGGTGTTCTAGGAGGAGGAAGGAGCCCTCTGCACATGCTCAGGAGCTCGGCGGCTCAGGAGGAAGATATGAGCCTGATGCTCTCTGCACATGCTCAGGGGCTCAGGGACCTAGGAGGAGGAAGGAGCTCTCTGTACATGCTCAGGAGCTCCGTGGCTTAGGAGGAAGGTATAAGCCTCATGCTCTCTGCACATGGTCAGAAACTCGGTGGCCTAGAAGGAAGATACTCTCTGCACATGCTCAGGGGCTCAGGGACCTAGGAGGAGGAAGGAGCTCTCTGTACATGCTCAGGAGCTCCGTGGCTTAGGAGGAAGGTATAAGCCTCATGCTCTCTGCACATGGTCAGAAACTCAGTGGCCTAGAAGGAAGATGCTCTCTGCACATGATCAGGCGCTCAGGGACCTAGGAGGAGGAAGGAGCTCTCTGTACATGCTCAGGAGCTCCGTGGCTTAGGAGGAAGGTATAAGCCTCATGCTCTCTGCACATGGTCAGAAACTCAGTGGCCTAGAAGGAAGATGCTCTCTGCACATGCTCAGGGGCTCAGGGACCTAGGAGGAGGAAGGAGCTCTCTGTACATGCTCAGGAGCTCCGTGGCTTAGGAGGAAGGTATAAGCCTCATGCTCTCTGCACATGGTCAGAAACTCGGTGGCCTAGAAGGAAGATGCTCTTTGCACATGCTCAGGGGCTCAGGGACCTATCAGGAGGGAGGAGCCTTCTGTACATGCTCAGGGGTTCACTGATGGAGGAGGAAGATGCTCTTGGCACCTGTTAAGGAGCTCGCTGACCTAGGAGGAGGAAGATGCCCCTTGCACATGTTCAGAGGCTCAGTGATCTAGCAGGCGGAAGGAGCTCTCTGTACATGCTCAGGGGTTCGCTTAACAAATGTCTCATTTAGCAATAGAAAATTTGGGCTCAATTGTGGTCGTAAGTCAAAGACTACCTGTAGTTGCAATGTTTTTAAAAATAAAAAAATGAGGACTGCGGTGCCTTTTCATCTCCATATCTCCCGGCCTCCCATAGCCTTAATTCTTACCAATAAATCACCAGGGTTTTTTTTTCTCTTTTAACTCGCCCAAACACCTTGGAAAAAAAAATACATTTATTTCTGCAAAGAAGCTCAAATCAGCCGAGTTGGTAAAAGTATCCTAGTGTCCAATCTGCAATTGGGTAATAAGAGATTGGAGGATTATTTTAATATTTAACATCTGTTCAAAGAAGATATTGACCGGATGGGTGGGGGGATGCTAAAGAACTTGCAATAGGTGCACAATCTTATAATATTAATTTTAATAACCGTTCTATTTATTTCCAGCTTTTGGTGTCCTTTCCATGGTGTAGCTTTTAACCTTGTCGTTCTGATGCTCCTGATCTGTCACA
>NW_015390776.1:52074-54988 GCF_001527695.2 Protobothrops mucrosquamatus | reverse complement strand
CGCCGCGTCTCCTGGGGTCACGGGATCCTCTTTTGACAAGCAGAGTCAATGGGGAAGCTTGGTTCATTTAATGACCGTGGGACTGACTTCACAACCCCAGGGAGTCACTTTAACGGCTGTGGCCAGAAAAGTCATAAAATGGGGGGGAAACCTCACTTTAACTGTCCTGCTTAGCTGCAGAAATTTTAGCCTCCGTTGCCGTCCTACGTCAAGGATTACCTGTACAGAATAGCAGAGTTGGAAGGGACCTTGGAGGTCTTCCAGTCCAACCCCCGGCTCAAGCAGGAAAGACTACCCCGTTTCAGACACATGGCTGTCCAGTCTCTTCTTGAAAACCTGCAGTGATGAGGAAGGAAGGAAAGAGAGAAGGAGGAAGGGAGGGAAGAAAGGAAGGGAGGGAGGGAAGAAAGAAAAGGAAGGAAGGAAGGAGGAAGGGAGGGAAGGAAGGAAGGAAAGCAGAATAATAGAATAACAGAGTTGGAAGGGGGCTTGGAGGTCATCTAATCCAGCTCCCTGGTCAAGCAGGAAACACTATCCCATTTCTGACAAATGGCTGTCCAGTCTCTTCTTGGAAACCTGCAGTGGTGAGAAAGGAAGGAAGGAAGGAGGAAGGCAGGGAAGGAAGGAAGGAAAGCAGAATAATAGAATAACAGAGTTGGAAGGGGCCTTGAAGGTCATCTAGTCCAACCCCCTGCTCAAGCAGGAAACACTATCCCATTTCAGACAAATGGCTGTCCAGTCTCTTCTTGGAAACCTGCAGTGGTGAGAAAGGAAGGAAGGAAGGAGGAAGGGAAGGAAGGAAGGAAAGCAGAATAATAGAATAACAGAGTTGGAAAGGGCCTTGGAGGTCATCTAGTCCAACCCCCTGGTCAAACAGGAAACACTATCCCATTTCAGACAAATGGCTGTCCAGTCTCTTCTTGAAAACCTGCAGTGGTGAGAAAGGAAGGAAGGAGGGAGGGAGGGAGGGAGGGAGGGAAGGAAGGAAGGAAGGAAGGAAGGAAAGCAGAATAACAGAGTTGGAAGGGGCCTTGGAGGTCATCTAGTCCAACCCCCTGGTCAAGCAGGAAACCCTATCCCATTTCTGACAAATGGCTGTCCAGTCTCTTCTTAAAAACCTGCAGTGGTGAGAAAGGAAGGAGGAAGGGAGGGAAGGAAGGAAGGAAGGAAGGAAAGCAGAATAATAGAATAACAGAGTTGGAAGGGGCCTTGGAGGTCATCTAGTCCAACCCCCTGCTCAAGCAGGAAACACTATCCCATTTCTGACAAATGGCTGTCCAGTCTCTTCTTGGAAACCTCCGGTGATGAGGGAGGGAGGGAGGAAGGAAGGGAGGGAGGGAAAAAAAAGAATAGCAGAATAACAGAGTTGGAAGGGACCTTGGAGGTCATCTAGTCCAACCCCCTGCTCAGGCAGGAGACGGCCTAGACCGTCCCAGATAAAACCTCTTCTTAAACATCTCCAGCGAAGGAGGCAAACCGTTCCGCTGATTCCACCCATTTTCCCAGGAGGGCTAGAAAACTTCCTGAAACATTAGACCCAGCCTCCCCCCCCAAGACTGCAGGGGGAACCTTTCCCCCCCCCCCCTGCCCATCAGCGGTGGGAACGGCCGAGAAGGAGCCTGCAGGATTAACGAGGGATGCAGGGAAGGAAAGACTTGGCTCGCAGAATTCCTTCTTCCCTCTCCTCAATTTTCCTGGCGTCGTCGGGCTGACCTAATTCTCCCGGCCTCAGGCTTGGCGAGCCTCTACGCCATGGGGCTGGTCTTGACCACCTGGGTGTGGCCCCTGGACAGGACCTCGGCCAGCAGACCCGAAGGCTACCAAGACGGCGTCCCGGGCAACCCCGTCCAAATGTAAGTCCTCCCGTTTTCTTTTCTCCCAGCGGGCTTTTTTTTAAAAATAAAATAAAATAAATCTTATTTTTTTTTCCTTATCCCCCTCGCCCTCCAGAAATGGGGAGGTGGGGGCCATATTGCAGAAGCCTTTTCTGCTTTTCTTCACTGGGCCTTAATAAAAAAAAAAAGAAAGACAGTCAAAAGAAAATGGCCATGTCACCGAGTCCTTGCCAAGAACAACCGGAGCGCCAGAATTTTGGCCCGGATTCGGGAGAGAAAGATCAGCCAAGCTGGCCTGGAGGGAACAGCCGATCTCTCTCTCTCTCTCTCTCTCTGGGCCTGTTGGGAGCAGAAGAAAAATGAGGATTTTTGCCTTTTCGGTTCTTCTCCTCCTGCAGTTGGTGGGGCTGGGAAGGTGGACGGGAGCGGAGGTTGCTTCTGCTTTCAACAGAAGAGCAGAGTCGGAAGGGGCCTTGGAGGTCTTCTAGTCCAGCCCCCTGCTCAGGCAGGAAACCCTATCCCATTCCAGACAAGTGGTTGTCCAGCCTCTTCTGGTGGCAAGGCGTTCCCCTGGTTAATTGAAGAGGATCCCCCAGCCGGCACTCGTGAAGACAGGTGGACTTCAGTCCCCAGAATCCCCCAGTCAGCACGCTTTACGATGAGTGGACTTCAAATCCCAGAATCCCCCAGCCAGCATTCTTTACGATGAATGGACTTCAGTTCCCAGAATCCCCCAGTCAGCATGCTTTACGATGAGTGGACTTCAAATCCCAGAATCCCCCAGCCAGCATTCTTTACGATGAATGGACTTCAGTTCCCAGAATCCCCCAGTCAGCATGCTTTACGATGAATGGACTTCAAATCCCAGAATCCCCCAGCCAGCATTCTTTACGATGAATGGACTTCAGTTCCCAGAATCCCCCAGTCAGCATGCTTTACGATGAGTGGACTTCAAATCCCAGAATCCCCCAGCCAGCATTCTTTACGATGAATGGACTTCAGTTCCCAGAATCCCCCAGTCAGCATGCTTTACGATGAGTGGACTTCAAATCCCAGAATCCCCCAGCCAGCATTCTTTA
>NW_015390776.1:34411-50817 GCF_001527695.2 Protobothrops mucrosquamatus | reverse complement strand
CCCCCCCCCAACCCTTCCAGCGCTCACCGGATCATCTTGCTGGTGGAGTCGATCCTCTTCGGCCTCTTCGTCACGGTGATATTTTACGACCAGGTGAGGTTGTAAAGCGGGGCGGGGGGAGCTGAGACCCCTTCAGAGGCCGGTTGGGGAAGCTCCTCGCCTGAGACCCCCCCTCCCCTCAAACCTTCTCAGCCCTCCCTTCTGCCTCCCAGGTGGTCTCCATCATCACCGACGAGACCCCCATCGAGCAGCTACGCAGCCGGCTGCAGAAAGAGGGTCCCCGGGCGGGGAGCCACACGCGCAAACCCAAGATCGCCCTCCTGCGCGAGGTCTTCGGCCGAGGTGGGTCTGCCTCCCCTTCCTCTTCCTCTTTTCTCCTCTTCCTCTTCCTCCTCCTCTTCCTCTTCCTCTTTCCTTTCTCCTCCTCCTCCTTCTCTTCTTCCTCTCTTTCTTCCTCCTCCTCCTCCTCCTCTCCCTCCTCCTCCTCCTCCTCCTTTTCCTTCTCTTCTTCCTCTTTCTTCCTCCTCCTCCTATTCTTCCTTTCCTTCCTTCTCCTTCTCCTTCTCCTCTTCCTCCTCCTCTTCCTCTTTCCTTTCTTCTTCTCTTCTTCCTCTCTTTCTTCCTCCTCCTCTTCCTTTCCGTCCTTCTCCTTCTCCTTCTCTTCCTCCTCCTCTTTCTCTTCCTCTTTCCTTTCTTCTCCTCCTCCTTCTCTTCCTCTCTTCCTCCTCCTCCTCCTCTTCCTTTCCTTCCTTCCTTCTCCTTCTCCTCTTCGTCTTCTTCCTCCTCTTTCCTCTTCCTCTTCTCCTCCTCCTCCTCTTTCCTTTCTTCTCCTCCTCCTCCTTCTCTTCTTCCTCTCCTTTTTCATCCTCTTCCTTTCCTTCTCTTCCTCTCCTCTCCTCCTCTTCCTCTTTTTCCTCTTCCCCTTCTTTCTCTCCTTCTTCCCTTTCCTTCTCCTCCTCCTCCTCCTCCTCTCCTTCCTCCTCCTCCTTTACGCTCGGGTGTGGAGGGAGAGGGGAAATCTGCGCCCCCACCCAAGACCTCTCCTCCGCTCTTTTTCCCCTCCCAGGTTTTGTCCTCTGTTGGTTCCTCCCGTGCAACCTCACCTTGCCGTCGGCCAGCGGCCCCTCTTACAGCTACTTGCCCAACTACGACGTCTGACGGCCCTCTGGCCCGTCCCTCTCCGCTTGCTTCTCTTTCCCTCTGCAGGGGGGGGGATTGTTGGCTTCAGCCCTCACCCACCCCCGGGGCCCAAGAAGGCAACGCGGAGCAGGCGAGGTGACCCTCGCTGGAATGGAAGGGGTGCGGCCGACGGGCTGGCATTCGAATCTCGGCACCTTCTCGCCTCTTCTTGGTGGTGCGTTTCTCCGGACGGCGTCCAGGCTTCACCGCCAGCCCTGCACGGCGGTCTGGTTTAGGAACCGCTTTGGACCGCAAAAGAGAACTAGGGCTGGGAGGAGGCTGCCGACTCTTTTGAGCCGATCCCTTCATCCCGTCAAGCCTCCCGAGAGGCCGGATCCCCTGACCTCCAAAAACAAGGGATCCCAGGATCATTCGGGTCCTCGGGAGATCGCCCGATTCCTCTTAACGGGGACCTTGTCCTACTAAGCTGCTGCCTGGCCCTAGACAGGCGAGCCAACAGGTAGGGAAGGCCAAAATTATGTCTCTTTTCGCTCGCCTCTCCGGCCCGATTTCAGCGCAGCTAGTCCTCGGCGTGATTTGGATCCCGGGACGCTGGGGATGCTGCGACGGTCGTAAGTGTGAAAAAACGGTCCTCAGTCCACTTTATCCGGTGCCGTTGTAACTGTGAGCGGTCACTAAATGAGCTGTTGTAAGTCATGGACTCCCTGTAGTCCAAACAAGGAGTGGGATTCATTTTGCTTCCTTTACCCAGAATTTTCCCTCCTGCCTCCTCCAGACTCATCCCCGGGGGGGGGGGAAATAGACTTGTAAATAGACTTATTTATTAACTTTATTTATTGAGACTGCCTCATTGGCGGTTAAAAGAAAAAAGGAAAACGGGTTAACAGTGCATCAGCAGATTTGTCTGAAGCTAAATCTCCCAGGAATAAACCATCATTGCTCGAATCGGGCGACTGTTGCTTCTTCCTTCCCTGATCTGGACTCCTGGGGTTGATAGAACCTGGGCTTCATTATGGCTAGATCAGTGTTTGTCAGCTTGGGCCACTTGAAGAGGGCTGGACTTCAACTCCCAGAATGCCCCAGCTAACATGCTTTGAGGTGGGTGGACTTCAGCTCCCAGAATTCCCCAGCCAGCCTGCTTTAAGAGGGGTGGACTTCAACTCCCAGAATTCCCCAGTCAGCCTGCTTTGTGAGGGATGGACTCCAACTCCCAGAATCCCCCAGCCAGCCTGCTTTAAGAGGGTTGGACTTCAACTCCCAGAATTCCTTAGCTGGTTTGATTGAAGACAAATGGACTTTAATTCCCAGACTCCCCGAGACAGCCTGCTTTAAGAGAGGATGGACCAACTCCCAGAATCCCCCAGCCAGCAACACTGAACCAAGATTTTGAGCAAATACACGTCAGAATAAAAGATAATAACCATAAATTATCCAGACCCCCAATTTCACTCAAATTTCCACTCAGTTGCATCCAGAATGACCCTCACGTGTGCAAAGGTTGTGCAACAGACAATTTGTGAAAAGGAACAACCCTCCCCCCACCAAATCCACAAAAGCCCGGACTTCAGAGGTGCAAACTACACACGCTTTACTCCTCCGAGCGAACATCTGACATCAAGATACATCCCGAGTCAGAATCTCACCCATTTTATTTTATTTTATTTTATTTTATTTTAAAAAGGCAGGGAGAGCTCAGATGGGAAAGGTTTTGGAGAACAGGGAGTTCGTTATGTGTGTGTGTTGTGTTTTTTTTTAAAGTCAGCTTATCCAGTTTGCAAGTTGCGAAAGCACCTCTAAGCTTGCGGGAACATCTGTCGGAAGCAACAGCTGCATCGGTCGGTTGGGGCTACTAGGGCTGTTTAGCCAGTTGTGCAAGCTTCCCCAGTTTCGTTAACTTCCTGCCTTTTGCAAAAGCCCAGAAAATGAATGAATTCAGCGTCTCCGATGCAACAACCGGGAGCTCGGATGCTTCCCGAAAGGAGACAGAAATTCAGTATGCAGCTAAGTCCTCGATTTAACGACCGAGGCCCAAATTTGAGATGTAAGTTAAGGAAATTGGGCTTTCCCGTTGATCTTTGCTTGTCACATGACACCCGGGATGCTGGAACCATCCGTTGCCGAGCGTCCGAATTTTGATGACGCGACTCGGGGGGGATCAGAAGCGTGAAAAACATTTTCCAACACCGTTGTGACTTCCAAACGGTCGCTAAACGAAATGTATTTGCCTCTCGCTGGCCCGTCTCGTCCGCCCCGTCCTTTGTGTTCGAATCGTACCTTTGGACGAATTGGGGAGACCCCGAAAATGGGCGCCTGGCTTACATTTTGGCGTGGGTTCGTTTGGGAAGCCAGAAGTGTTTTTCCAAAAGGCAACTATAATAATAATAATAATAATAATAATAATGATGATGATGATGATGATGATAATGATGATAATAATAATAATAATAATAATAATAATAATAATAATAATAATAATAATAATAATAAAGTTGGAAGGGACCTTAGAGGTCATCTAGTCCAACCCCCTGCTCAGGCAGGAAACCCCATCCCATTTCGGACAAATGGCTGTCCAGTCTCTTCTTCAAAACTTCCAGTGTTGGAGCATTCACCGCTTCTGGAGGCAGGTTGTTAATAATAAAGTTGGAAAGGATCTTGGAGGTCATCTAGTCCAACCCCCTGCTCAGGCAGGAAACCCCGTACCATTTCAGACAAATGGCTGTCCAGTCTCTTCTTCAAAACTTCCAGTGTTGGAGCATTCACCGCTTCTGGAGGCAGGTTGTTAATAATAATAATAATGAAGTTGGAAGGGACCTTGGAGGTCATCTAGTCCAACCCCCTGCTCAGGCAGGAAACCCTATACCATTTCAGACAAATGGCTGTCCAGTCTCTTCTCAAAAACTTCCAGTGTTGGAGCATTCACCGCTTCTGGAGGCAGGTTGTTCCACTGGTTAATTGTTCTAACTAGACTTTCTTGGGTTTTTTTTTTTCCTTTGAAAATGTTTCGCTTCTCATCCAAGGGAGCTGCTTCGGTTCGTTCCTTAGAGAAGGAACGAAACGTTTTTCAAGGGGGAAAAAAAAACCCCAGAAAGTCCAGTTGCCTTTTGGGGGCGGGTGGGAGAAACACTTTTGGAACAGCCACGACCTGGATGATAGGGAATCTCCAGCGCCACGTAATTTGGGAATGTTTTACTCCAGGTGTGTTTTCTCGGCTTGGGCCGCGATGGGTGGAGGTGCAAAAATACACCCTACAAATATTTATCTGTGCCTCCGTGTGTCTCTCTCAGCACCTGTGTGTAGCAAGAGAAATTCAGGAAAAGCTAGAACTGGGCGATTTTGCATAAATAACGCCTGCTGTAACTATCGGGAAGACAAGGGGAAAGGAAGAGGGAAACTTTGATTTCTGCAATTAGATAACGTGGGAATTGGATCGCTTCCAGGCCTCACTCCGCAGCCTTAAAGAATCGGGAGTCAGAATAGACCTGGGAGGGACCTTGGAGGTCTTCTAGTCCAGCCCCCTGCTCAAGCAGGAGACCCCATCCCATTTCGGACAAATGGCTGTCCAGTCTCTTCAAAACTTCCAGTGTTGGAGCATTCACCACTTCTGGAGGCAGCCTGTTAATAATAAAGTTGGAAGGGATCTTGGAGGTCATCTAGTCCATCCCATTTCGGACAAGTGACTGTCCAGTCTCTTCTTAAAAACCTCCAGCATTGTGGGAAAAGGGGAAAGGGCGGATGCCCGCCGTCCCGCTTGGATTGAGGAAGGAGGCGGGTGGGGATCTGAAGAAGCCATAAAGCAGACTGCTGATTCCTCCCCTCTCCCCCCCCCCGCTGCAGAGACCAGCTGTCAATCCCATCAACCTCTTTTTCCAAGCATCCTTCCTGCCCAACAGCTGTTTTTGTGACTTATCACGGCTCGGTTCCTGGAACGTCCCAAAAATTGAAATTCCAGACTGGGCTGGACAGGAGATCCTCAAAGGTTGAGGCTCTCCATTGAAGGAAGATTCTGCAGTTGCCTCTTCTGTGGGTCTCTGCTCCCCCCCCCGATCAGTGTTTCTCAACAACTTTAAGGTGGATGGACTTCAACTCCCAGAATTCCCCAGCCAGCATGCTTTAAGGTGGATGCACTTCAAGCATGGTTTAAGGTGTGTGGACTTCAACTCCCAGAATTCCTCAGCCAGCACGCTTTAAGGTGGATGGACTTCAAGCACTCTTTAAGGTGTGTGGATTTCAACTCCCAGAATTCCCCAGCCAGCCTGTTTCAAGGTGTGTGGACTTCGACTTCCAGAATTCCCCAGCCAGCCTGTTTTAAGGTGTGTGGACTTCCATTCCCAGAATTCCCCAGCCACCAGACCAAGTGACATTTTCTGCTAACATCCCCCCCTCCTGCCTCAACCTGGCTTTCACCCCCATAAAGAACCATGCGGCACCAGGAGCAACTTTATAAATAGCCTTAAATAAATAAAACCGGCAGGATTTTATTGCTTTTTTAGAAAAAACAACAACAAACCATTAATAAACCATCATTAATAATATTAACATAATGCTTATTAACCCAATGGATACACAGGCCCTGCCTCCTGGCCCCGGGGAACTCGCCTCGGAGCGTCAGGAGACTTTCGGCTGCTGCCCGTTAAATTATAACTTAATTAAATTAACTTCGGTCAGCGATCCCTTTGGCCACGGGAGAAAACTGGAGGGTCCCATTGAAAAGGTTCCCCTCTGATTCTACAGAGGGTTTAAATAGATCCACCCCTCCAGGGGGGAAATGTGGGGGAGATTCTCTGGGATAGGGATCACCGCGAGAAGATCAAGTCAGGCTGAAGAGCGGTTAGCAAAGGAGAAGAACTTGGAAAGGTGGAGAACTTGGAAAGATGTCATGTCCTGCCCTATGGTCCCCCCCCCCCCAAAAAAAATAAGGACGAGGCTCCCTCCTTTTTTTAAAAAAGCATCAGATCCTCATAGGAAGAAGTTCTGGCTGGTGGTCAGGTGGGACAATGTCCTGGAGAAGGAGGTGAGAAATAGGTAGACAACCTAGGGCATGGTCAACTGCCAAGATCGATTTGTGGATTTCAACTGCCAGAATTGGCCCTCCACCTCCACCTAATCTGAGCAAAGGTCATGGGCCTTGCAAAGCTAATTCACTCCATTCGAGGTCTTCTTCTCCAGATGTTCCACTGCTTTGCTCTCCCACAGTTTGGAGCTCCTCCCAAGACCCAACCCCTTGGATCAACGGTGCAAAGGATCTCCACCCAGCCCCCTGGATCCGTCTTCCTCAACCTTGGCCATCTTCAAGAAGGGCGGGACGTCAGCTCCCAGAATTTCCCTGGAGGACCTCAACGAGGTAGAGCCAGAATGGAGCTCGACCCAAGCTGACCTCCAAAGCGGGCTCCCAGGTCAACAGGCACAGCTGGTTATGAGACCCGGAAGAGGACACAGGTTGGCTGGGAAATTCTGGGAAGTGAAGTCTTGAAGTCATCTTCAAGGTACCAAGGTTGAGAAACCAGGTCTGGAGAGCATGGTAGGGTTGAAGGACCTTCCTTAATGGCGTGATTGAAACCCTTGCTCCTCAAAGGGATGGGATGGGATGTCCTACCCCAGGTCTGCCATTTGTCCGGTGCCCAGGAGAAGCTAGATGTAGGCCGGACCTTGAAAAGATGGGCGCCCACCAGCCGAGGACAGAATAACATTCTTAGAAGCAGGAGAAGAGATGAAAAGAGGAGGAATTTCTCCCAAGGATGAGGTAGACAAAGTAGATTGGGACGCCTTTGCTGGCCGTCCCAAGAAACGGGTGGGTGTAAAATACAGGTGGTCCTCGTCTTACAACGATCCATTCCAAGTTACAACATCACGGTGAAAGAAGTGACTTATAACCAGTCCTCACGCTTCATAACGAATGTCGCAGCATCTCCACGATCAAAATTGGGGTGCTTTTGGCAACCGGTATATATTTACGACGGTCACAGCATCCTGGGGTCATGTGAGCACCATCAGCCGGCTTCTAACGAGCAAAGTCTGTGAGGGAAGCGGGATTTGCTTAACGACCGCCTGATTCACTTGAAGAACCACAGGGATCTGCTTATCCACCCTGGCCCAAAAGACCGTAAAATAGGATGCCGCTCGTCGGACGTTGCTTAGACCCGCGGAGATGCTGGTCTCAATTGCGCCCGTAAGTCGAGGACCACCGAGCAAGTCGTGCGAGAGCGAAGGAACCTGCTTGATTCTCAAAAATGTGCGTGGCCGATCGCCTCTCCCCCTTCCCCAGATCTCCACTCTGCTTCCCCAAAAGGACAAATAAATAGATGAAATAATAAATATACTACAGGAACGGCCGGAGACGAACCATCAAAAAGTCCACGGAATTGATCCACGACAGAGCTTGGATCTGACTTTGCCAGTCTGGTCTCCGTTTTCTTCGGCTTCTCGATATTTTTTGCTCCACCAAATCCCAAAGTGGCTTTTCTCCCCCTCCCCTCCCCCCCCCTTTTTTTTTTGCTTTTGAAAAGATTTTTTCCCCGTCCGTCTTTTTCGTCCATTCTTCCCATGAATCTCTCCGGAGGGAATTATTTCAACTTAAGAAATCAGTGCTAAAAAATTTAGCCCCATCGCCGCAATTCCCGGCCGGTTCGTAGCCTTTCCTTTCCCCGTTCCGTGGTCCCAGATCTGACTCCCGCTTCGCTTAACGTCCAAACCAACTGTCCGAGAAACAGAAAGACCCCTCCCTTAGTTCCAGCCTTTGCTGAGCAATTTTGAGTTTTTCGGCCCTGGGTCCCCTGCAACGGGAGGGAGGGGGTCGTCTTTGCAAATACAGGCAGGGGCAAACCTCTTTCCCCCCTTTCCCACGAGGTGGGGAGGGGGGACGGGAAGCGTCTGAGACCTCTGCCCACATCCTCCTGCCAAGGCATCCTATTTGCGTCCTCGCCGACTCTGTAGCACCTCCAAAATTCGGGCTTTCTGCTTCAGCCACTGATTGGAGAGGCGTTTGGTGGGCTTGGGGACGAAGAAGGTGTATTTAAGGCGGGGGGTCTTCTGATCGGACACCACCAATGCTTGCAAGGTGAGCGGCTCCTTCAGGGGTCCCGGGCCGGTGATCATCTCCATCGGCTTGGTGGCCCCGCTGTAGCGCAAGGTGACGCCGCCGCGGAGGTGAACGTCCTGCTCGGAGGGGATCAGGATGTAGTTGCCGTTCAGGGCGTAGGAGCCGTCTCTCCGGCGGAGGGCCAGGTAGATGCCGTCGCTGGCCGTCGCCGAGCTGCTGATCTGGCGGATCAGGATGCTGGTGGCTCCGGCAGGGATGGTGACCACGTCGTTGTAGCCGTACCTGTGGGTTGAAGAGACAAGATGCGGGAAGGTGAAAGGCTGGCCGTGATATGGACCAAGGTTCACCTAGGTGTTTTGTTTTCTTTATAAGTCACGCGAGACGGTTCAACGTGCTAAATAGGCCTTCCTCCTCCTGTTTTCCCCGTCATATCCACCCTGCGGGGTGGGTTGGGCTGAGAAAGAGGGCCTGGCTCCACGTCTGTCATTTGGCTTTCATGCTTAACGCAGGACTAGAATTCACCTTCTCCTGGTGATTGGTCCAGAGTCACCCAGCTGCCTTTTATGCCTAAGTTGGGACTAGAACTCACAGTCTCCTAGTGATTGGTCCAAAGTCACCCAATTGGCTTTGCTGTCTGAGGTGGGACTAGAACTCACCCTCTCCTGGTTATTGGTCCAGAGTCACTCAAATTAGCTTTGCTGTCTGAGGTGGGACTAGAACTCACTTTCTCCTGGTGATTGGCCCAGAGTCACCCAATTGGCTTTGCTGTCTGAGGTGGGACTAGAACTCACTTTCTCCTGGTGATTGGCCCAGAGTCACCCAATTGGCTTTGCTCTCTAAGGCGGGACTAGAACTCACCCTCTCCTGGTGATTGGTCCAGAGTCACTCAAATTGGCTTTGCTGTCTAAGGCGGGACTAGAACTCACCATCTCCTGGTGATTGGCCCAAAGTCACCCTTTCATGTTGAAAGTGGAACTAGAACTCACTATCTCCCGGTGATTGGCCCAAAGTCACCCAACTGGCTTTCTTTTTTCTAAGGCGGTACTAGAACTCACCATCTCCTCATGATTGCCCCAAAGCTACACAGTCAGCTTTCAAGTCTAAGGCAGGACCAGAACTCCCAGTCTCCTGGTTTCTAAGCCAGCTCCTTCACCGTGCCACTAAAGTGGCATTCCTGGCTCTAAACTAAATTTAGCAGGACGGGCGGTGGCAGAAATTGGAAATAAATCAATAAATAAAACCCTCAGCTTTCCACGTTCCATCTGTTTATTTTCTCACGCTTACAGCCTACCTACCCCAATCCTTGAGGACTTTCAGCCATGTATCACAAAAGCCAGAGCCAACAACAATTGCAAAATTAAATGTTGTAAAAAAGTTGACATTTAGCCCCCATTGGCTCCCTTTTGAATATTGGAAGTCGTTATTTGGGGGGGGGGGGAACCATCTATCTTTCAACGTGCCCCGTTATTCTAGAGTCACTAAGACCTGCCACAGTTTCAATCGCTCAAGCTCCTTGTACACGTGGCATCGAGTTTTATAAAAAAAATAAGTATACAGAAGGAGTGGTTAGCTTGGCAGCTGGGCAGGCTAACTTGCTGGACACACAAAAAAAAACACACACCAAAAAATCCTCGCAGGATAGGAGAGGGTGACTCACAATTTGCAATTTGTAGGAGATTTTTGGGCGAGAACCAAAGAGAAAGAGCTTTGAAATCACAGGAGATCCAAGTGTCTTACATCTGGAAAATCCAGATGTTTCTGCCTGGGTTTTTCTCGGGCTGCTGCAAAGCTCCAGCCAGTTGCTTTAAAACTTGATTAATCCTCTCGGGGGGGGGGGAGAAACGGGCTCGAATAAATTACTCGGGTCAAAAGTGGGGGAACCGTGGACCCGCTTTGGTGTTTCAGCGTGGCTGCAAAATGCTAGTCCTCGATTTACGACTACAATTGGGATGGGAATTTATGGGGCTAAGTCAGGCGGTTGTTAAGAGAACGGCGCCTGATTCTACGAGCTTTTTTTTTTTGCCACGGTGGCAAAATCTTACGGACTTTTACCCACTTTTTTTGCCACGGCGGTTAAATGAAGCACCGCCGTTCTTAAGTGAATCTCGCGGTTGCTAAGCGAATCTGGCTCCCCCCGTTGATTTCGCTCGTCGGAAGCCAGCTGGGAATGTCGCAAATGGGAATCGCGCGACCCCAGGATGCTGCAGCTTTCTAAATTACACCCCAGTTGTCGAGCGGCCAAATTTGGATCGCGTGACCGTGGGGATGCTGCAACAGTGATAAAGGCGAGGCTCTTCCTAAGTCACATTTTTCAGCGTTGTTGTAACTGGGAACGGTCGCTAAACGAGTGATTGTAAGCCAGCAATGACATGTAGACTAAGACATTGAAAGGATGACTAGTATGTCGGTTTGCAGTTCAGAGCAATCCCGCTAACCACAGTTGGAACGGTCACTAAATGGCTGTAAGTCAGGGACTCCCTGCAGGATGAAAGTTGCCCGTTGCAAGCTCAGCATTTAACAGAATGACAGTCGTAAGGGGCCTTGGAGGTCTTCTAGTCCAACCCCCGGCTCAAGCAGGGAATCCTATCCCATTTCAGACGAATGGTTCTCCAATGTTCTCTTTAAACCATCTTTTCAACATCTCAAGCCAAAAGGCCACTTACTGAGGTTTGGTGAAGGAGCGATAGACTTTGGTGCATTGCGAGTTGTCTCCACCGCACACCATGCATTTGTCAAACTTTTTCTTTGACCCGATGACGCGGTCACAGCCGGCATGGATGCAGCGTCCCTGGACACAGACCGAGGTAGATTCTGGCGAGCAGGGCGTCCCATCAGCCACCTAGAACAAAGGAGGGATCCCGTTTTAGTCCTCGATCTGCCACTTTCTAGACATTGCGGCCGCCGGCTGATAAGTTGGCGACCACCGAAGCACGTCTGAAGGAAGACACTCAAATGCTCGTCTCCGGTCAGGACCAAAGTCGCGGTTTCCTGGCTTACAACTTACCCTTGGCTCCAGCACGTAGTAGTAGCCCAAAGCATGGGATTGACAGGTCAGCTTGCATTGATCGCGCTTGGCCACACCGCTGTAACGAGGGACCCAGTCCATGGGCGCGGGATAATCTTTGAACATGTCCGTTCGGTGGTTGTACACGGCGCACTGTTGCTCACGGAAGGTCAGAGCTGGACGAAAGTTAAAAGAAAAAAATCCCACCTTAGAATCAATTTTGAGAAGGGAAAAACAGGTGGAAAAAAATGCCCCATCATAAGTCAAGGACTACCTTTCTTATCCTTGTAAGTCGACGATTACGTTTATGGGTAGTCCTCAACCTACGACGTCGATTAAACCCAAAATTTCTGTTACTAAACGAGACATTTCTTGAGTGAATTTTGTCCCATTTTACCACCTTCACTTGAATCCCTGCAGATGTTTAGTAACATGGTTACTAACTTTGATTATCAGAAAGTCGTAAAAGGGGAACACTGCAACTGTCATAAATATGAGTCAGTTGCCGAGCATCTGAATTTGGATCACACAGCCATGGGGGATGCTGAACGGTCGTGTGAAAAACAGCCCCTTTTTTCAGTGCCGTTGTAACTTCGAACAGCCACTAAATGAACCGTCGTAAGTTGAGGGCTGCCTATATTTTATTTTAGATCTCTCCCCCTGCAATTCAAGATTACTAACCACTCTAGAATAGAAATCTGTTTTTTTCACTCTAGCGAGCCAAGCATGTTTCGTTCTGGAATCTCGCTCTGAAATTCCTTCCCGGCTTGGCGCAAACATCTGTTGCCAGATGTTGCCAGAGCATATCTTGGCTCCGGTCTCGCATTCATGGCTGGTCATAAATCAGAAACAAACGGGACCCTCCCTTCCGCTGACCCTTTGCGCTTCTGGATTGTTTTCCCTGGCTCGCATCCTCCCATTGTTCACATTTTTTGATGAGCTGTTGTGTCCATCAAAAAAAGGTGAAGGTGGATCACAGATCCCCTCGGAGATCTGTTTTTTTTAGGGGAAATAAACAAAGCGCCTCGGCTGCAAATAAAAATAGGAAAATGGCAAATATATATATATATATATCTGAGCTTACCGTTTCCGTCTGGGCACTCCCGTATGTTGCAAGAACGAAACTGAGTTCGTTTCCCCTCGCAGTATTTGCCCCCATTCCGGGGAACTGGCTTGTTGCATTCCCGGGTCGAGTACTGGACCCCACCGCCGCAACTGCGGGAACAGTCGCCCCATGGCCCCCAGGAGCCCCAACCTCCGTGGGTCGGAATCTGCAAGGATAAAGAAGGGAAGTGAGTGAACATAACGGTGCCTAATATACAAGAGTGGCGATACAGGTAGCCCTTGAGTTAACGACCGTAAAGGAGCCTGCCCATTACAGTGGTTAAGTTGGGGCGGTCATAAAATGGGCTGAGGATGTGACTGAGCTGATTTCCACAATCTTTTTGCAATTATTGAGTTCTCCGACCGTTTTGCTATCGTTGTTACGTGAACGTTACAGTTGCAAAGAAATTTAGAATAGAGTAGAATAGAATAGAATAGAATAGAATAGAATAGAATAGAATAGAATAGAATAGAATTTATGATTTTGTATTTAGAATAGAATTTACAATTATAAAGAATAGAATAGAATAATAGAATAGAATAGAATAATAGAATAGAATAGAATAATAGAATAGAATAATAACAGTAGAATAAGAAATAGTAGAATAGAATAGAGAAAATATGGAATAGAATAGAATAGAATAGAATAGAATTTACGATTATAAAGAATAGAATAGAATAGAATAGAAATAGAATAGAATACGAAATAATAAAATAGAATAGAATAGAATAGAATAGAATAGAATAGAATAGAATAGAATAGAATTTACGATTTAGTATTTAGAATAGAATAGAATAGAATTTACAATTACAAAGAATAGAATAGAATAGAATAATAGAATAGAATAATAGAATAGAATAATAATAGAATAGAATAAGAAATAATAGAATAGAATAGAGAAAATATGGAATTATAATATAGAATATAGAATAGAATAATAATAATAGAGTAGAGTAGAATAGAATAGAATAGAATAGAATAATGAAGAATAGAATAGAATAGAATAATGAAGAATAATAGAATAGAATAGAATAGAATAGAATAGAATAGAATAGAATAGAATAGAATAGAATAGAATAGAATAGAATAGAAAATAGGGAATAGAATAGAATAGAATAGAATCAATCTTACACACTTACATTGTAGGCCTTCAGCTGCGTGTGGCTGATGCATTCCCCGCTCATGCAGCTCTTCCCTTCCCCGCAGGGGGTCCCGTCTGCCCAGGGAAAATATTTGGTCTGGCACATGAACTGCCCGTTGATCTGGCCGGTGCACCAGAGCGAGGAGCAGGGCGAGTGTATGTTGGGACAGTGGCGGGATTCGGTGCCGAAGCTGAGCTGGCATTGCTGGTCCACGTTGTAATTGCTGCCGGGGAAGACGGCCGGCAGCTTCAGCGGTTCGTGGGGCTTGTCTAAAAGGCAGGATCCTGAAAAGAGAAGCAAAAAAAAAGGAATGTTTATAAAGCTTGGCCAGATTTCCTGGGCATGAAAAAATTCCATTTTTCAAACTGAAGCTCTTTTTCCGGTGCACGTTATTTAAAAAGTTCTCCACTTACAACCGTTCGTTTAGCGACCGGCCCTGAAAAAAGGACCATTTTTCACACTTACGACCGTTGCAGCCTCCCTACAGCCACGGGATCAAAATTCAGACACTCGGCAACTGGCATGTACTTGTGACGGTTGCGGCGTCCCCTGGGGTGGGTGTCACGTGATCCCCTTTAGCGACCTTCTGACAAGCCCGGCTAGTAAGGGAGGCAGATTCGCTGAACTGCTGTGTGACTAACAACTGCAACGGGGCAAGGCTCGCCGAACGAGCGCCTCGCTTAGCAGTGGAAATTGCGGGTCGTAAGTGGAGGGATTCCTGTCTTTTATTTTTTTAAAAAATCTCCTCTAAAGGAAAAGGCAGGTTAAGGAGGACTATCGGCCAGGAATGAGCGCGAGGTGGACAACGAGAAGAAAGAGAGTCGGAATCGTACCGTGTCCGTTGTCCAAGAAATCAGTGATGAAGCGGCTGCTACACGGGGACCACATCTCGTCGGGATTGACGGGAGACATGACGGAGGCCATCATGTGGCGGGTGCTGCTGTGACGGTTCAGCTCCTTGCAGTGTTTGTCGTCGTCGTGCAGCATGTTGAAGACGTGGCCTGCGAGTCGAGAAGGATGGTTTTAGTTTTGCGCCCTCCAGATCTCTCCGCCTGGGTGATCACAACCAGGGTGATCTTCCCTACTTTCCATTGGTTGACTGGGACAACCAATTTGAGGGTAAGGATATGGAAACTCAGTCCTTTTTTGTTTGTTTGTTTCCTTCCGTTTGATTTAAGCTGCTTAGTTGATTCAGATTATTCAGACCCACTTACCCAATTCGTGGGCCGCAGTGAAGGCTGACTGGAGCCCATCGTCCTCGACAATGGAACAACTGCGGGTCGGATCACAGACTGTGCCCACATCTGCCATGCCAAGGGTGCCGCAGCTGGAGCGTCCACAGAGATCCTGCCAGCAAAGAGATAAACGTGTATTGTAAGAATTGTTTTCCCCTCGCTCCGTTGGTGAGGCTAACTTCCTAACATTTGTGCCATCCGGTTTCTGGTCAGCCCTGACGAAAGAAACCTGCTTTTCATGAAAAATAAGAATTCAGCGGGAGGCTGACATTCTTTCAAAACTCAGGGCATAACTTCTGTTTCCAAAGCTGAATTTTGGGATCTGGAATTGCAGGAATTCTAGGGAATTGAAATTGGCAAATTGCTGCAATCCAGAGTTTTGGAAGTGCCTTTTTTTATTAAAGCAATCAAAGTTGGTCAAGAATATCCTAGAGCGGTGTTTCTCAGCCTCGGAAATTTGAAGAGGGGTTCAACTCCCCTCTTGAACCCCTCTTTGAAGAGGGGTTCAACTCCCAGAATTCCCCAGCCAGCTTACTTTACGTTGTGTGGACTTCAGCTCCCAGAATTCACCAGAGGCATGCTGGGAGTTGAAGTCCACCTGTCTGAAAAGTCGCCAGGGTGAAGAAACACCATCCTAGAAAGAACTTAAGGGAGCTTTTCTTCCAATTTCCTTCTAAGAAATCGATCTTTTCCACCTGGCCATTCCCGTTCCCCATTTTGTGAAAGCGCCTACAAGATGCTCTTTAAATTCCCCCTTCCAGGTTTCCGCCAACCTGCTTTTAGCCAACTCAGATGCCTGCGAGATGGGACAGGTGTCGCTTCTCACCTGTCTGGTGAAGAGAATGGCCGTGTCGAAATGCTCGGGGTCTTTATCGCTGGGCTTGTTCAGCCCTTTCTGCCAGCTGCAAAAATTGCGCAGGGTCTCGGCCGCGTTGGAGGTGACCCTCAGCCCGTCCTCGGCTTCTCCGATCACCACCAGCCTGGTCACCACCAAGTTGACGGGATTCCGGACGCTCGGGTGGCGGAAGAACTTGGCAGCGGCTGCCATGATGGTGAGCAGGTACGGCTTCAGCCCGGCGCCGTGAAAGCGCATCATTTCTTCGTCGGCCACCACCAAGGTTTCCACGTAGCGTGGGATGGACGCAAAGCGCTGTGGGGAGAAAGGAAGGCACAAAAGGTTGAGGATAGGCAGCTTGGCCTAGGGGTTAAGGCACCAGGCTAGAATCAGGAGATGTGAGTTCCAGTTCTGCCTTAGCCACCAAAGCCATCTGGGTGACTTTGAGCCAATCGTTAGCTGATGGTGACTTCTAGTTTTGCCTTAGCCACGAAAGCCGGCTGGGTGACTTTGGGCCAATCACCAGGAGACAGTGAGTTCTAGTGCTGCCTTAGCCATGAAAGCCAGCAGGTGACCTTCAGCCAATCCTCTCTCTCGCCCTGCCCACCTCACATGGGGAACATAGGAGGAGGAAAGTCTGTTGGACCTTAGGGTTGTTGTTATATTATTATTATTATTATTATTATTATTATTATTATTATTATTATTATTATTATTATTATTATTATTATTATTATTATTATTATTATTATTATTATTTCCCGGGAAAGACCAAGAAAACAGGCAGGCAGGGAAGACACCAAATTGGGATCATCATTTCTTAAAGAATTCTTAACTCCCAGAATCCCCCAGCCAGCATATTTTAAGATGGGTGGACTTGAGGAGGAGGAGGAGGAGGAGGAGGAGGAG
>NW_015390776.1:20692-33591 GCF_001527695.2 Protobothrops mucrosquamatus | reverse complement strand
GTGTCAACGCCACCCAATTCCTGGGCTGTCAATCCACCAAACATCCCCCCAACTTGGAGTTCACCCCCAGATTTTGTTCCCCCCCCCAAGCTTCTGCAGCCATCTCTTCACGGCGCATTTAACCCCAGACCCAAATTCCCACGCTGGAGCGACTTTGACCAAGCCCAGGAGTTTAAAAACATTGTTTTGAAACCAGTCGGGCGTCGTGAAAAACCTAATTCCACCCCGTTTGGTTGTGTTTTTTCCTCTCCCCCTTCCAGATGCCTCTGGCTCGCTTGGGGAGGAGAGAAATTCCTTCCTTGGGAAAAAAAATTTGTTCTGCCTTAAAGAGCCGGGCGTAGCTGGGGCCAGGGCCAGACGAAGCAAAACCCCGGAGCGAGGGTTCACACAACCGTTCAAAGCAGAGGCCAGCTGTTCCTGCTTCCGGGCAAAAATGAGGGTTTTTTTTCCCCTGACAGGCTACGAGAAAAGGTACAGCTGCATTTGCCAGTCCAATGTGTTTTTTGGGGGGTGGGGGGGCGGAGGTTGGGGGTTCAGAGGGAGAGCCTGAACCCCCACATGGAGCAAAAGTTTCAAGCCGTTGGGATTCAGGGCTGTAGGATCGTGGCTGGATTAGACAGTTGAGGTCATGCACGGCCTGGAAAAGAGCGTTCCCCCCCCTTTGTGTGTCTTTATTTTTTTATTTTGATTGTTTATATTGTGCCTTTGTTAGGTTTTTATAAACATTTCGAGGCAGCGAACCTGGCTTATGCTCCTTCCCCCTCCTGTTTTCCCTGGAACAATAATCCCGTGAAGAGGATTGGGATGAGAGGGAGGGACTGGCTCAAAGTGGCCCAGCTGGCTTTCATGGCTATTATAGAACTAGAACTCACCATCTCCTGGTGACTGGCTCAGAGTCACCCAGCCAGCTTTCATTCCTAAGGCAGGACTAGAACTCACCGTCTCCTGGTGACTGGCTCAGAGTCACCCAGCCGACTTTCATTCCTAAGGCAGGACTAGAACTCACCATCTCCTGGTGATTGGCCCAAAGTCACCCAGCTGGCTTTCATGTCTAAGGCAGGACTAGAACTCACCATCTCCTGGTGATTGGCCCAAAGTCACCCAGATGCCTTTCATGTTGAAAGTGGAACTAGAACTCACCATCTCCCGGTGATTGGCCCAAAGTCACCTAACTGGCTTTCCTTTTTCTAAGGCGGTACTAGAACTCACCATCTCCTCATGATTGGCCCAAAGCTACACAGTCAGCTTTCAAGTCTAAGGCAGGACCAGAACTCCCAGTCTCCTGGTTTCTAAGCCAGCTCCTTAACAATTAGACCAAGCTGGATATTAACCACTGGCCTAATAAATCTGAGGGCCTCGTCTTCAGCTTCAGATCTCCAACTTGCTAGCAAACATAGTTCCCAGATTCTTTTCAAGTCATCCATGACTGCAAATCGTGGTTATGGGGTGCCCTGGTTTGGTCTGTCCCACCTCTGTTCTGGAAACTCAAGTCAGTGTTAAGAATTCGCCTTCTATCTTTGCTGCTTTCCAGAGATGAAAGATTTGCTAGTCTGGGGTCCTTGGGGTTCTCTGAGCTGGGTGGTTTTCTGGCAGACATCTGGTGACCCAACTAGGTAATGTCATCAGTGCAAACCCCTTCCTCTCAATGTTACCTAGTTGGGTGATGAAAAGTCAACCTCAGTCTTCTTTTCAGCCTTATATCGTTTTAGTCCTTGTTATCTCTGGCTATCATAGGTTTTTATCTCCTCCTTAAGTCCATAGCTGGCTTTCTGAATTGACAGCCTTCTGGGACAGGACTCTGCTCCTGTTGGATCTGAGGGCCACCAGGTCTGACAATGACACCGGTGCTCTGTTGAAGGAACACCCAGTAAGCTGGGTCCATGAGATGGAGGAGACCCCAAGAAACCTTTTACACCCCAAATGTGGGACTCCACACCAGAGAAAACTCTCTGAGAATGAATGTTCCTTCAGAAGACCCAGCCGAGAACCCAACCCACCTGAGGAACCTTGAGCATCCTCACCAACCACCCCTTAATGAAGCTGGTGGACTTATCTACCTACCTTGGTTCTCCTGGGAAATGCATCCGTTTTCTTCCATAGCTTTCCTTCTTCGCTGGGCGCGCCCTCCGACGCCTGCGCGCCAACCCCACACATGGGCCCGTCCCCTTTGTCTAACATCTTCTTCCTCACCACGTGGGCTTCGGTTCCTCCCTCCATGTTTGGGGTCCCCCCTTTCAGAGGCTGGATGTGATACTCGGTACCCCCATACTGCAGCACCCCAATCAAAGAGGTCCCGTCAAAACTGATTGCCACGATCGATTCCGGATCCGAATTGATTGTCCCGGTGTAGTAGTTGCCACGTTCAGTTGGAGTGTCCACCTCCGGCCTCAATCTGCCCAAATATTGGACGGTCAAGTCCTTGGAGAAAAAACTGGGGTCTTTCTCTAAATGGAGGGTCAGCTCTTCCCCAAACATCTGCAGTCGAAAGGACAGATGTTGGTCCGCATCCATGTTATAATCGAGGGAATTCTCATTGTCAAGTGTGCCAGCCGGGTCTAGACCCCCCAAAATTGAAGTGGCATTCAGTTTTTCAGGATAAACGATTTCTTCATCGTATCTGGTCAAAGGACCCCTTTGGGTTGCTGACCGAGCCGGATGAAAACAGAGGATGAGCAGCAGAAGAAACATGGATATATATATTTTTTTAAAGTCAACTTCAGAAGAAAGGAAGGGATACCCCCCAAATTTCTCTCCCTCGTCGGAGAAAACCAGAGATAAATCAAGAGATCCCCGATCGTATTAAAATTGCCCCAGGGACAAATACAAAATAAAAATCAGAATCAAGGACACCGTAATCCCCTCTTCTCTTTGCCGTTTGCAAACCCAAAGTTGATAAAACTTAACCCAAGTTAAGAGGAGAAGAAAGAAAAAAAAAATCAGATCAAACGAGAAGAGATTTTGAGTTGAGTTGCCGAGAGAAATAGTTGAAAAATAGATTTTTTTCCCTCCTTTATTTTTTTTTCCTCCGCTCCTGCAGCTGATTTGGGTTTTCTCGCTGGCTGCTTCTGTTCTTCCTTCCAAATCTTAGAAAGCAACAGGAAAAAAAAAATCCTTATTGTCACCCTTCAACTTGCTTCTCTTTTGAAACGAAGTGTAGAATCAGACCATGGATAGAAAAAAAAGGAATCAACTCGATCCACCGGTTAGTTTTCTCTCCCTTTCTCCCTTTCTGTTTTTTAATCCTCGGGAACTTTCTGAGTTTTGAGAGGTGGGGATGTATACATGTCCATATATATATATAATGTGTGTGTGTGTGTGTGTGTGTGTGTGTGTGTGTGTACTGAATTACAATTCAGTTCATCTGCAATTAGCTCCGCCTTCTTTTCTCTTTCCATGTTTTCATTGGCTGCAGGGCTTAGTCAAAAAAGGATGATGCCGAAAGACGTAATGCTATGAATAAGAGATTAAAGGAGGGTTTTTCCCCTCCTTTAAAAAAATAAAAATCTTTTCCTCTTTTTGTTTTAAAAAAAAATAATAAATAAGCGGAGTTGCTGTCGAGCTGTAAGATGATTTAAGGATGGGAACTGCAAATGAGCTGACGGAGATGAGACACACTTTGGGGAAGGGGTGGTGGTGTGTCTGTGTGTGTGTGTGTGTGTGTGTGTGTGTGTGTAAATTGGGATTTTCCTTTTCTCTAGATGCCTTGCAGTTTGTTTGTTTGTTTGTTTGTTTTTTTCCTGGCTGGACAAATGTTTGATCTTCCATCTCTAAGGAGAGAGAAATCTTGGAATCGTGGTCTGCTGCCCCGACCTCTGTCCATCAAGGGTTCTTGATTGTCAAAAGAGAGGTAATATTTTGGGAATTTAATCCTCCCTCCGTGAGTGGATCTGCTCCCCGGTGGAGAATGCAAAACTCTCGACGCTTCTTAAGTTGCTAGTCCACAAGGGTCCACCTGGAAAGCTTTCCAATTACACCATAAGTAATTTGACTCCTGGACACCCACCCACCCACCCAGCTCCTGGACACCCCACCCAGCATTGCCTTGAACCTTATTCTTTATGTAGGTGTAGACAGCTGGCCCATCACCAGGAGGCCATGAGTTCTAGTCCTGACTTAGGTATGAAAGCCAGCTGAGTGACCTGAGGGCCTAGGCCAGTCACCAGGAGACTGTGAGTTCTAGTTTTGGCTTAGGGTTTTCTCCCCTAAAACAAAAATGAAGTGAGCTCAGAGACCCCAAAACTCGTAAAAGCTTTTGAAATCAAGGCATCCCTCTTGGAGATACAGCCATCATTCCAAAATCAGGAGAACTTCTAGTCCTAGACATTCCCACTCTTTGGGTCGTCATCGAAATTAATGTCATTTTTCTTGCCTAGGGAAAATTTGTGAGAATCCTTTTCCAGGCTTTTTTTTTTTTTTGTTGGTTTGTTTTTTCGGTGTTGTGCTTTCGCGGTTCTGGGTGACGTGGTCCCCCCGGTGACGTGGGGGGTGACGTGTCTTGTGGAACATCGGCTCGTCAGTTGGGGATCCTGACCCGTCCCAGACGGTTCTGGTCAGATGTGGGAATGGGGGGGATGCGTCTCTTCCTTCGACAGCTCTTTCCTACCTTGCCCAGAACCGAGATGGATCTGCTGGGAACAGAGTGTCCCACTTTCTCACAATTCCCTGGGCTCTCCCAAGCAAACTGGGAAGGAGGCCAGGATCCCAGGGCAGCTGTTTCCAGAGGTTAAGGCCCCTGGAAGGAGGAGGAGGAGGAGGAGCAGGCTGGGCTTCAGGGAAAAGTCTGTCTTGAGCTTTGACAGCTGTCTTTTTCTTTCTTTCTTTCTTTCTTTCTTTCTTTCTTTCTTTCTTTCTTTCTCTTTCTTTCTTTCTTTCTTTCTTTCTTTCTTTCTTTCTTTCTTTCTTCCTTCCTTCCTTCCTTCCTTCCTTCCTTCCTTCCTTCTTTTTCTCATTCTTTCTCTTTCTTCTTTCTTTGTGTCTCTTTCTTTCTCTCTCTCTTTCTTTCTTCCCTCCTTTTTTCTCCTTCCCTCGTCGTCCTATTCTTTCTTTCTTTCTTTCTTTCTTTCTTTCTTTCTTTCTTTCTTTCTTTCTTTCCTTCCTTCCTTCCTTCCTTCCTTCCCTCCTTTTTCTCCTTTCCTTCTCCTACTTTTCATTCTTTCATTCTTTCTCTTTCTTTCTTTCTTTCTTTCTTTCTTCCTCTCTCCTTCTCTTCTTTCCTTCTTCCTCTTACCCCTCTTCACCTTCCCCCCTCCTCTCTATCTTCCTTTTCTCTTCTCCTCCTCTTCCTTTTCCTTCCTTTTTTCCTTCCTTCCTTCCTTCCTTCCTTCCTTCCTTCCTTCCTTCCTTCCTTCCTTCCTTCCTTACTTACTTACTTACTTACTTACTTACTTACTTCATTTAACAACCATGTTACTAACTTAACAACTATGGCCAAAAATATCGTAAAACGGGGCCAAACTCACTTAACAAATGTCTCTAGAAATTTGGGGCTCAATTGTGGTCATAAGTCGAGGACCACCTGTAGATCCCTCCGTGTGGAGAAGAGACCCACTTTTGGAGGGTGGATCCTTTCCAAGCCACCCATCCCTCCGAGATTCCAGCCCCCAAACAGCTGAAACCGCAGCCCGGCATTCACGAGACCCCGTCTCTGTTGCTGTGAGGTTGGGCTGATGCTTCAGCAATGACTCACATACTCAACAAAGTTCCTATCACAATAGATCCGTGTGGTGCGGCTCTTCGCTGGGCTGCTGTCTCCTCTCGCCTTTGTTTCTCCCTCGTTGTCCTCCGCTGACCCCTGACACATCCCCTCTTTCTGTTCCAGCTGGGTTCCGACTGGACTCTCGGGGTTGAGAGGGCCTCCCTTGCAGGGCTGTTGGAGACCATGACTAGGGTTGGTCCTCTGAACTGGCCTTTTTGTATACCCCTCTGAGCAGGCCCTGTTACAAAAACCGCATCAAGGGTCTGCATAATTTTCTCATCAATGTTCAGTACGGTGGTCTCATCTTCTTTGCCCATGTTCCACCCCTTTCTCCTTCTTCTGCTCCTCCTCCTCCTCCTCCTCCTCCTCCTCCTCCATCTCCATTTTCTCCTTCCCCTTTCTTCCTCTTCCTCCTCCTCCTGCATGTCCATTTTTCTCCTTCTCCTTCCTCATCTCCATCTTGTCCATCTCCATCTTCACCTTCACTTTATCTTCTGCCTCCTTCTCCATCTCCATCTTGTCATCTTCTTCATCTTCTCTTCTCCCCCTCCTGCATCTTCTCCTTTTCCATCTCCTTCTCCTCCTGCATGTTCTCCTTGTCCATCTTCTCCTTCTCCTTTCCCATCTTGTCCTTCTCCATGTTCTCCTTGACCATCTTCTTCTTCTCCGTTCCTATCTTGTCCTTCTCCATCTTCTCCTTCTCCTACTTTTCCATCTTCTCCTTCTCTTCCTTCTCATTTTCCATCTTGTCCTTCTCCATCTTCCCCATGTTCTCCTTGACCATCTTCTCTTTCTCCTTTCCCATCTTGTCCTTCTCCATGTTCTCCTTGACCATCTTCTCCTTCTCCGTTCCTATCTTGTCCTTCTCCATCTTCTCCATCTTCTCCTTCTCCTACTTTTCCATCTTCTCCTTCTCTTCCTTCTCATTTTCCATCTTGTCCTTCTCCATCTTCTCCATGTTCTCCTTGACCATCTTCTCTTTCTCCTTTCCCATCTTGTCCTTCTCCATCTTCTCCATGTTCTCCTTGACCATCTTCTCCTTCTCCTTCTCCATCTTCTCCATCTTCTCCTTCACCTCCTCTCTTCTCTGTTACTTCATTTCCCCCCCACCCTCCCCGATCTATCAACCTCCTGGCTAATTGTTTCCGAAGTGTTTCCTTTGGCTCCTCTGCGTGCCACCCACCCCATCTGTTCCCACAGCCCAGAGGTCCTCTCCTTCCCCTCCCTCAACGTTTTGAATTTATTTCTTGCTCAGCTGGACCTACAGGAACGAAGAGAGGGGATCCTGTTGCAATCTGGATCCCGAAGCAAACTCTTTCCCCGGTGGGGGACGGGAATGCTTTGGCACTCGGGCTGCCAATCTCATTACCGCAGCTTTTGCCCAATTCTCCTTTTCTTGGAAATTTGCAGCCTTCCTGCTTCTCCTTTTTCTTTCCAGCTGAATTATATCCACTTTTGCATCAGGCAAATCGATGCCCCTGATTTTGGATGGTCCCGAATCCAACTTTCCACCTCTTAGACCGGTAATATAAGCGCCATCTGAAGCCGAGACAAAGATTGAGGCCCTTTTGAATAGCTCTAGATATCCAGAAGCAAACTGGAATATCTAAGGGGTTGCCCCAAAAGAAGAGGGGGGGGTCCACCTCTTCTCCAAAGCCCCTGAAGGCAGGACAAGAAGCAACGGATGGAGACTAATCAAGGAGAGAAGCAACCTGGAACTAAGGAGAAATTTCCTGACAGTTAGAACAACTAACCAGTGGAACTGCTTGACACCAGAAGATGTGGAATGTTTCAACACTGGAAGTTTTTAAGAAGAGACTGGACAGCCACTTGTCTGGAATGGTGGAGGGTCTCCTGCTTGAGCATGGGGTTGGACTAGAAGACCTCCAAGGTCCCTCCCAATTCAGTTCTTCTGTTATTATTCTGCTTGAGCAGAGGGTTGGACTAGAAGACCTCCAAGGTCCCTCCCAGCTCTGTTATTCTGTGATTCTAAATTCCAGGATATGAAGCAACGGATGGAAACCAAGCAAGGAGAGAAACAACCTAGAACTAAGGGGAAATTTCCTGACAGTGAGAAAAATTAACCAGTGGAACACCTTGCCACCAGAAGCTGTGAATGCTCCAACCCTGGAGGTTTTAAAGAAGAGATCGGACCACCGTTGGTCTGGAATGGTAGAGAGTCTCCTGCTTGAGCAGGGGGCTGGACTAGAAGACCTCCCAGGTCCCTCCCAGCTCCTGTTATTCTGTGATTCTAACTCCAGAAGGCAAGGCAAGAAGCAACGGATGGGGACGGATCAAGGAGCGAAGCTTTCTCGCTTAGGGATTCGCTGAACAACGGCTGCAGGAAAAATGGTAAAACGGGGCAAAACTCCCTTCACAAAGGTTTCGCTTAGCGACGGAAATTTCCGTGGCCGTAACTCAAGGATGACCTGCATGATTTCGGCCCTGAACGAAACGCTCTCAACTTTGGCGCTCGCTACCGTTCTGTCTATTTATTGGCCTATATTTGGAACAGAATCTGGGACTGGAAAAGTGGATCTGGAAGGATCATCTGAGTCGGCTTTTCCCCTGGGCCTTGCAAAGGAAGGAGAGAGGGTGGTGTGTGTGTGTGTGGGGGGGATCTGATTATTCACGCAGCTGCGAAAGGAAGCCCTCGCCATCCGCTCCAGAACCAAACCTCACTTCCGCCCCTTCCGCACACAGAGCTTGTTCCATTTTTGAACCCCCCCCCCCAAAAAAAAGAAAGAGCGGTGATTCAGAGCCTTACGGAAAGAACGAAATCCTGCAGAGAGAGAAAAAACCGTGCCTGAAAACGGACCAGCAAACTCACAATCTTTTATGTCAGACACTTCGCTTCGTTCCTGGAAGGAGGAAAACCGTCTTGACCTACGCTGAGTTTTTTTTTTTTCCCACAAAATCAGTTTGGGTCACTGACGGAGACAAAATTAGGGAAATAAAAAAAAAACCAAAAAAACCCAGGGAAATTTATTTTCCAGATACGAGGGTGGAATTGGACGTTTGGTGTGAGACAGAACGTAAGGTTATGATATCTGAGTTTGATGATTAGAAGAGATAGTAAATCGTACAAGGGCGGGGTGTCAAAAGTCATCCATTCAGCTTTTGGGTCTAAGGCGGGACTAGCGTCTCCTGGTGATGGGCCCAAAGTCACCCAGCCGGCTTTCATGCCTAAGGCGGGACTAGAACTCACAGTCACCTGGTGATTGGCCCAAAGTCACCCTGCTGGCTTTCATGCCTAAGGCAGGACTAGAACTCACCGTCTCCTGGTGATTGGCCCAAAGTCACCCAGCTGGCTTTCGTACGTAAGGCGGGACTAGAACTCACCGTCACCTGGTGATTGGCCCAAAGTCACCCTGCTGGCTTTCAGGCCTAAGGTGGGACTAGAACTCACCATCTCCTGCCCAGTCACCCAGTCAGCTTTGATGCCTAAAGTGAGACTAGAACTCACTATCTCCTGATGATTGGCCCAAAATCACCCAGTTGGCTTTCACGCCTAAGGTGGGACTAGAACTCACTGTCTCCTGGTGATTGGCCTAAAGCCATCCAGCTGGCTTTCATGCCTAAAGTGAGACTAGAACTCACCATCTCCTGGTGATCCACCCAAAGTCACCCAGTCAGTTTGGATGCCTAAAGTGAGACTAGAACTCACAGTCTCCTGGCGATTGGCCCAAAGTCACCCAGCCGGCTTTCACACCTCAGGCAGGACTAGAACTCCCAATCTGCGGGTTTTTAACCTGTTGCTTTAACCCAGTCTGGTTCGTTCATCCCCTATCCCGGTTTCGTCGGTCGCTGTTTGGGAACCCCTATTCTTCCATCTTCTCTCCGTCTTTTTGTACGTCTGCCAAATTCAGGCATTGGTACCCAGTCAGTTTCACAACTGTCCCTTGGAGGGGGAAGACTCCCAGCTGTTTTAATTCCCAGCAGAATGAGAATTAAGGCCATTTATTGGAAGCAGGAGTGGAAGGGACGGGTTGAAAGGAGGGTCAACTTTCCCACCGTGACCCAGCGCAGCGCTTCCCGGAGAAACTGACCGGTCACATCACGCGAGGAAGCCAGCCGGTCATTTTGTGCCCGCCAAATAGGTGAAACATCTCGCCGGATAGGAAATTAACACATTTATAACAGCAGGAGATTTTTTCCCAGCTCTTCCTGTCCCAGCTCAGACCCCTTCCTCTTGGGCCAGGCCGAAGGGATGATGCGGAAATGACTTATCAGGGGTGGGGCAGGAAAGGACAAGCAGAGATTTGGGGTGTGGGGCGTGGACAAGATTCACTGATTTCGGACGAGGGAAGGCAGGGGAAAGAGAGAAATTCCTTGTATGTCTAACCACATTTGGCCAAAGAAATTTCTCTTCTCTTCTCTTCTCTTCTCTTCTCTTCTCTTCCCTTCATTTCTATTTCTATTCTGTATTCCATTCTATTCTCTTATTATTTCTATTTCTGTTCTCTTATGTTGTATTCCAATTCCAATTCCTATTCTATTCTATTCTATTCTATTCTATTCTATTCTATTCTATTCTATTCTATTCTATTCTGTTCTGTTCTGTTCTGTTCTGTTCTATTCTATTCTATTCTATTCTATATTATTTCCTATTTCTATTCTATTCTATTCTGCATTCTATTCTGTTCTGTTCTATTCTATTGCAATGGAGGTCTAAGGCAAGGGGCAGCCTCCATGTCTTTGAAAGTCCACCCTGTAGAACCTTCTTTTCTCAATTCTTCTCCTTTCCGGCCGCAGAAGACAACATGACACACACACACACACACACACACACTCAGTGGTATCCTGAGCAAAGGTTGTACACGGAGGAGACATCACTCAGTAGGCAAATTTGCACCCATGAAAAAAGAACCTTTTTGGACTCCTCGGGAGGAAAACAAAAGAGGTGGTGACGCCATCCCACAACGCAACCGGTGCCAGCCGGCGACCAGCTATGAAGCCAACAATGGTCCTTTCACTCCGTTGTTGGCAGTGACAACTTGGCCATCTCTGACTCCACCGAACGAGGCCGGTTGTCCGTTGTGGCCCCACTTCCCACTCAATACGGGACAAGATGAAGCCCTTTAGCGCAGCTGCTCAGGAGATAACGGTCAAATTTTGCAGGAGCCGGCATCCTACAACGTGGTCCATTCACGGTCGGGCAGGTGTTCTCTTTGGATGTCACAATTTCACACCACGAGTCTCCCTTTTGGTGGGACTCTTGGCCAGAGAGGAGAAGGCAGTGGTGGGATTCAGCCGGTTGTGCACCACTTCGGCAGAACCGGTAGCTAATTTTTTGTGACCCAAGCCCAGAATGGACTTCCAGACAGAGAATCAGTTATTGACATATTTGAAGCCCATCATTGGCAGAAGAGGCTGAGTTTGCTGATGGTCAGGAACAACAACAACAACAACAACAACAACAACAACAACAACAGCAGCAGCAGCAGCAGCAGCAGCAGCAGCAGCAGGAAGAAGAAGAAGAAGAAGAAGAAGAAGAAGAAGAAGAAGAAGAAGAAGAAGAAGAAGAAGAAGAAGAAGAAGAAGAAGAAGAAGAAGAAGAAGAAGAAGAAGAAGAAGGTCAAATACATGGAGAGAAGCAAGGAGAGAAGCAACCTAGAACTAAGGAGGAATTTCCTGACAGTGAGAGCAATTAACCAGTGGAACTGCCTGCCTCCAGAAGTTGTGGGTGCTCCAACACTGGAAGTTTTTAAAGAAAAGATTGAACAGTCATTTGTCTGAAATGGGATAGTGTCTCCTGCCTGAGCAGGGGGTTGGACTAGAAGACCTCCAAGGTCCCTTCCAGCTCTGTTATTTTGTACTCTGTATGGTCCCCTTCCGTTGCTTACTTCTCTGGGCAAAATGATTGCAGGAACTGGGTATAATATCTAGTCTAGTGAAAAGAAGGACTTGGGGTGACATGATAGCAGCCTTCCAACATTTGAGGGGCTGCCACAAAGAGGAAGGGGGGTCAACCTCTTCTCCAAAGCCCCTGAAGGCAGGAGAAGAAGCAACGGATGGAAACTCATCAAGGAGAGAAGCAACCTAGAACTAAGGAGAAACTTCCTGACAGCGAGAACAATAATATAACAATAACAATAATAATAATAGAGTTGGAAGGGACCTTGGAGGTCATCTAGTCCAACCCCCTGCTCAGGCAGGAAACCCTATAGTATACCATTGCAGACAAATGGCCATCCAGTCTCTTCTTAAAAACTTCCAGTGTCGGAGCATTCACCGCTTCTGGTGGCAGGTTGTTCCACTGATTAATTGTTCTGACTGTCAGGAAGTTTCTCCTTAGTTCTAGGTTGCTTCTCTCCTTGATCAGTTTCCATCTGTTGCTTCTTGTCCTGCCCTCAGGCGCTTTGGAGAATAGCTTGACTCCCTCTTCTTTGTGGCCATAACTAAATAGATATTATATATATTCCTTCTCTTTTGTTTTTTTGCACGAAAAGTGGATTAGATGAATATCTGTCAGGGATGCTCTGGTGCATGTAAGGCTGACTTGCACACATTTTTTTGGGTGGTTTCTTTCTTTTTCGAGTGTGCCTGTTCCAAACCACTGGCCTACTTCTCCTTATATGGTGAGTTAGGAAATCGGAGTAGAAACAGTTCACCATAACTGGGGCTGAAGGAAGCATCTCCCGCATGATGCCTTCTGCAGCTTGGATGAGGTTACGGTGACGGCACCTTTTCCTCTGAAACAAAAAAAGGAAGTGGAGAAGAGTCACGATTGCAGGCAACCGCCCACATCGGTCACTCCTGGAGATGAAAGAGATCGAAGGACGTTGTAGTCACTGGGTTGGAGAATCTGGAAGGTTGCACCATGCGATCGGAAAAACGCAGGGTGACATCCATTTCCGTGGAGGAGGTCAACAAGGGGATGAGGGCCCAAAGCATGAGGAGATCCAGCCAGGTGGATCTCCAGGGTGGGTTCCCAAGTCAACGGGCGCAGATGGTGGAGAGACCGAGAAGAGGAGGAGAAGGGTTGGCTGGGGAATTCTGGGCCTTGACGTCCACGCAGGGTTAGGGGACCACGTTTGAGAAGCCCTGGTGTAGGAGAAGCAGAATCAGGGCACAGCTAGCTGTCCAGGGTGGACAGCCTGAAAATCTCCTTTTTTAGAGAAGGCCAAATTGCTTTTCAGAGGATGTTCAAACTTTGCATGTTAATGTAAGGGTGGGGGTAGAACCTAGTTCTGGGGGGGGG
>NW_015390776.1:12901-19698 GCF_001527695.2 Protobothrops mucrosquamatus | reverse complement strand
CTCCTCCTCCTCCTCCTCCTCCTCCTCCTCCTCCTCCATCTCCATATTTTTCTCCATCTTCTCCTTCTCCTCCTCCTTGTCCATCTCCTCCTCCTCTTCCTTCTGGTTCCCTAAGGAATTATCTTTGGGTTTGGCAGTCAGAATAGAGATGTTCGGGGCACAACGTAGGCACACCATCATCCTAACTTCCGTGCCGGCTGGATTTCACGGAAATTGGGGCAAGAACGGAAGAAAACCCTGCTCATAAATTCTGGAATTTCCACCGTTCCGTTCCTCCTTTCCTTCTGCAGACGTGGCAAAGCTCCATTTTTTATTTTATTTTATTTTGTATTTGCCCAACCAGTGGCGTGGATTAATTAGCCCCCCCCAAAAGATGACTTTGCTAAATGGGGGCAGGCAAAAATCTGCCAAGATTCTTCCCCTCCTGCTGTTCCCCTCGGTAAAGCATAATAGGTATATTTCCACTCACGTGGAAAGGTCAGAGACGGAGGGTTTTTATTTTCCTCTTCCCTCCTCCTCCATTTTTCTTTCTTTTTTCTTTTTCTTCTTTTTTTCCCCATCTCACCGAGATCCAAAAATTCCTTGTTTGCAAAAACTGAGGCCCGGGAAAGCGTCCAGTTTTTCCACCCCCTCCGAAGAAGCAAAGGCCTTCTCAAAGGCGAAAGGGCTTCGGCAGGTCATTTACAGAGGCTGGGATAGGATAGGATAGGATAGGATCCCTTCCAACTCGGCTATTCTGCAATTCTGTAAATGAACAGGCATAGCTGGACAATCCAACTGTCTCCAGACATTTGCACCCTCATCCCTAAAAACTGCAAAGGCAACGGTCCAAACACCCCGAAGCCTTGGAAACTCTGCTCTCAGCATCCTCTGATTTGTCAGCACTTTGGGGGCGCGTGATTGGGATGGAGAGGACCAAGGAGCTGTAAATGGGGTGCTGGGGGGCTGGTCTGTGGCCCGCAGGTCTTGGTTTGGCTCGGGGTGAATAATTGAGGAGCGGAGAAGCCACTGATCCGACGGTAACCTCCGCCTGGGAAGGCCTTCTCGGATCCCGACAAGCTCAGTTCTGTTTAAGGACCATGATCAGAGGCTTAATGGCCATCTGGAGCTGCTTAGAGACAAGGGATTCCTGACACGTCTCCAAACAGCTTCTGAAACCCCCACACGGATGGGGAAGGGAGCAGGCCGCCGTCTCTCCGAAAAGGCCTGACAGGCGGAAATATTTTGCTTAAATCGAGCCAAGGAACTTTTCTGCCCCACCTCTCGCTTGGAGGGTGTTCGTGTGTGTGTGTTTGTGTGTGTGTGTGTATGGGGGGGGTTGTCCCTCGAAGACTTCTGATGGGAACTTGCTGGGTTCTGCGGTCGTGAACAGGACTGCTGCGGATTTGGGATTTGTAACGCCCGAACACGGCGTCATCCCACCTCAGAGGGCGATGCATGTTCTTGGATCTGCAATCTGGACCCCTCATGCAAACAATATATATATATATTTGTTCATATCATTTTGGATCCGGTGAGCTCTCTGGGTTTAGATGGTTGGCTGGCTGACTGCCTAGATGAAAGAGAGAGAGATGGTGTGTGAGTGTGATATAGATAGATAGATAGATAGATAGATAGATAGATAGATAGATAGATAGATAGATAGATAGATAGATAGATAGATAGATAGATAGATAGATAGATAGATAGATGATAGATAGATAGATAGACAGACAGACAGAAAGACAGACAGACAGACAGACAGACAGACAGACAGACAGATAAAAAGAGAAGGAGGAATTTCAGACAATCATTTATCTGAAATGGTGTAGATTTTCCTGCTTGAGCAAGGAGTTGGTTTAAAAAACCTGTTGTTAGAGAGAGAGAGAGAGAGAGAGAGAGAGAGAGAGAGAGAGAGAGAGAGGTAGATATAGATAGGTAGATAGACAAAGATAATAAAAAGACGATAAATGATTGATAGGTAGGTAGGTAGATTATAGAGATAGATAGATAGATAGATAGATAGATAGATAGATAGATAGATAGATAGATAGATAGATAGATAGATAGATAGATAGATAGATAGATAGATAGATAGATAGATAGATGATAGATATGTATGGATAGCTAGATATTAGATAGATGATATAGATAGATATTAGATGATAGAGATAGATAGATAGACAGATAAATAAATAGATATTAGATGATAGATAGATAGATAGATAGATAGATAGATAGATAGATAGATAGATAGATAGATAGATAGATAGATAGATAGATAGATGAGAGAGAGAGATGGATAGGCAGATGATAGAAAATAGACAGAGAAGAGAGAGAGAGAGATGATAGAGGTTTCCATTCCTTAATTACACCGTGATAGGCAAATCTTCTACCCCAATAAATCACAGCCTACTACAGTCACTTCCATTGGCAGACCAGGAGAAGAGGTCCCGGGAGACCCAGATCAGACTCGGAGGCCGCCTGGATCCCTTTGGACCCGCCGTTCTGAGCCCCCGGCCGGCTGGAAAAAATGGGCTGGCCCCATCCTGAACAATGCGACGCATCCAGAGGAAAACGGCACGTTTTGTTCTAGGTCTGTTTATCCATCCCGGTGACTAGCCAGCGTTTGGCTGCCTCTTTTCCTTGGGCCGCTCCCAGGCGAAGGAAAAGAATTTCGCCCGGCACGAGAAGCCACCATTTTGTCAGACCGACATTCCTCTGCGCAGCCTGAGCAACTAGAAGAGGATGGATGGTGGTTTGAATGGAGCTTGAGGCCTGAGCATTAAAATGATCCTTTGCCTCTTGTCCCAAGCGGCCGGCTAGAGTCGTATATTTCAATGTGACAGAAAGCGGGGAGGCTGTGGAAGAAGCGTGGAGCCAGGATAATTGAATGGAAATAAAAGCTTAATTAATCCTGTCCTGGCCTCCTGCAACCCCCCCCTCCCATGATTTTGGCTGGCCCAACCTATCATGACAGAACAGGCCACCGAAGGAGGCCAAACCAAGCGGCTTGGAATTGGGGGGTGGGGGGGTGGGGGAGAAATGAACAGCCCTGATTTTTTAAGACACAGCTGGGGATATTGGGGAGGTGGGCTTCTCCCCAGGGGGGGGCTGCTTGAGAGGAGGAAAAAGAGAGGATTGACTCAGGACCAGGACGGGACCCCCAAAATTTCCCTTGCTATGCGAGACCGTTGCTACATGACTTTTGTCCCGCTTTATGACCTTCCTTGCTGTCCAGCTAATAACATGGTCGTTAAACAAATTGGGCTTCCCCCGTTGATATTTCGGAGGATTTTTTTTTTTAAAAAAAATGTGTACCCTTATCTGTTTAAATTAATATTTTTACACATCTGTTATGTATCAAACTCTGCCTCTTCTCATTATAGGGCTGGCTGTTATCCGATGTTTTCTTTATCGTTTTGATTGATGGCCCTTTTCTCTCTCTCTCTCTTTCTCTTTCTGCTTTTTTCCTTCTCTCTCTTTCTCTCTTTCTGTTTTTTCCTTCTCTCTCTCTTTCTCCTTCTTTCTCTCTGTTTTTTCCTTCTCTCTCTCTTTTTCTGCCTTTTTCTTTCTCTCTCTCTTTCTCCCTCTTTCTCTCTTTCTGCTTTTTTCCTTCTCCCTCTCTCTCTCTCTCTCTCTGCTTTTTTCTTTGTCTCTGTCTTTCTCTTTCTGCTTTTTTCCTTCTCTCTCTCTCTTTCTGCTTTTTTCTTTCTCTCTCTTTCTCCCTTTCTCTCTTTCTGTTTTTTCCTTCTCTCTCTCTCTTTCTCTTTCTGCTTTTTTCCTTCTCTCTCTCTCTCTGCTTTTTTCTTTGTCTCTCTCTTTCTCTTTCTGCTTTTTTCCTTCTCTCTCTCTCTTTCTGCTTTTTTCTTTCTCTCTTTCTCCCTTTCTCTCTGTTTTTTCCTTCTCTCTCTCTCTTTCTCTTTCTGCTTTTTTCTTTCTTTCTCCCTCTTTCTCTCTTTCTGCTTTTTTCCTTCTCTCTCTCTCTCTCTGCTTTTTTCTTTGTCTCTCTCTCTCTCTCTTTCTCTCTTTCTGCTTCCCCCCCCCTCTCTCCCCCTCCTGTCTGTCCTCGGCTGCTTTGGCACAAATCCAGGCAGATTCGGGGCTCGTAGGTCAGAGCTAGACCCAGCGGTGACGTCTCTGGAGGCCTGGCCAAAAACTTGACATGAGAATTTCTCGGAAAAACAGTTGTAAAAGCTCAGTCCTGGGAAGAGAGGGAAGAAGAAGAAGAAAAAGAAAGAGAGGGGGGAGGACAAAAAAAAAAGAGGAATTGAGTTTCAACTGGAGTGCTGGGCCATCTGAATCACTGCCTCCTGAATCAGGAGCCTGGNATAGATAGATAGATAGATAGATAGATAGATAGATAGATAGATAGATAGAGACAGAGAGATGGAGAGAAAGATAATACATAGATGATAGATAGATAGATAGATAGATAGATAGATAGATAGATAGATAGATAGATAGATAGATAGATAGATAGATAGATAGATAGAGACAGAGAGATGGAGAGAAAGATAATACATAGATGATAGATAGATAGATAGATAGATAGATAGATAGATAGATAGATAGATAGATAGATAGATAGATAGATAGATAGATAGATAGAGACAGAGAGATGGAGGGAAAGATAATACATAGATGATGATAGATAGATAGATAGATAGATAGATAGATAGATAGATAGATAGATAGATAGATAGATAGATAGATAGATAGATAGATGAGAGAGAGAGATGGATAGGCAGATGATAGAAAATAGACAGACAGAGAGGAGAAAGAGAGAGATGATAGAGGTTTCCATTCCTTAATTACACCGTGATAAGCAAATCTTCTACCCCAATAAATCACAGCCTACTACAGTCACTTCCATTGGCAGACCAGGAGAGGAGGTCCCGGGAGACCCATATCAGACTCGGAGGCCACCTGGATCCCTTTGGACCCGCCGTTCTGAGCCCCCGGCCGGCTGGAAAAAATGGGCTGGCCCCATCCTGAACAATGCGACGCATCCAGAGGAAAACGGCACGTTTTGTTCTAGGTCTGTTTATCCATCCCGGTGACTAGCCAGCGTTTGGCTGCCTCTTTTCCTTGGGCCGCTCCCAGGCGAAGGAAAAGAATTTCGCCCGGCACGAGAAGCCACCATTTTGTCAGACCGACATTCCTCTGCGCAGCCTGAGCAACTAGAAGAGGATGGATGGTGGTTTGAATGGAGCTTGAGGCCTGAGCATTAAAATGATCCTTTGCCTCTTGTCCCAAGCGGCCGGCTAGAGTCGTATATTTCAATGTGACAGAAAGCGGGGAGGCTGTGGAAGAAGTGTGGAGCCAGGATAATTGAATGGAAATAAAAGCTTAATTAATCCTGTCCTGGCCTCCTGCAACCCCCCCTCCCATGATTTTGGCTGGCCCAACCTATCATGACAGAACAGGCCACCGAAGGAGGCCAAACCAAGCGGCTTTGAATGGGGGGGGAGAAATGAACAGCCCTGATTTTTTTAAGATACAGCTGGGGATATTGGGGAGGTGGGCTTCTCCCCCCGGGGGGGGCTGTTTGAGAGGAGGAAAAAGAGAGGATTGACTCGGGACCAGGACAGGACCCCCAAAATTTCCCTTGCTATGCGAGACCGTTGCTACGTGACTTTTGTCCCACTTTATGACCTTCCTTGCTGTCCAGCTAATAACATGGTCGTTAAACAAATTGGGCTTCCCCCGTTGATATTTCGGAGGATTTTTTTTTTAAAAAAAAATGTGTACCCTTATCTGTTTAAATTAATATTTTTACACATCTGTTATGTATCAAACTCTGCCTCTTCTCATTATAGGGCTGGCTGTTATCCGATGTTTTCTTTATCGTTTTGATTGATGGCCCTTTTCTCTCTCTCTCTCTCTCTCTCTCTCTCTCTCTCTCTCTCTCTCTCTCTCTCTCTCTTTCTGCTTTTTTCCTTCTCTCTCTTTCTCTCTTTCTGTTTTTTCCTTCTCTCTCTCTTTCTCCCTCTTTCTCTCTTTCTGTTTTTTCCTCTTCTCTCTCTCTTTCTGCTTTTTTCCTTCTCTCTCTCTCTCTCTGCTTTTTTCTTTGTCTCTCTCTCTTTCTGCTTTTTTTCTTCTCTCTCTCTCTCTCTGCTTTTTTCTTTGTCTCTCTCTCTTTCTCTTTCTGCTTTTTTCCTTCTCTCTCTTTCTCTCTTTCTGTTTTTTCCTTCTCTCTCTCTCTCTCTCTGCTTTTTTCTTTGTCTCTCTCTCTTTCTCTTTCTGCTTTTTTCCTTCTCTCTCTCTCTCTGCTTTTTTCTTTCTCTCTCTCTTTCTCCCTTTCTCTCTTTCTGTTTTTCCTTCTCTCTCTCTCTTTCTCTTTCTGCTTTTTTCTTTCTCTCTTTCTCCCTCTTTCTCTCTTTCTGCTTTTTTCCTTCTCTCTCTCTCTCTGCTTTTTTCTTTGTCTCTCTCTCTCTCTTTCTTTCTCTTTCTGCTTTTTTCCTTCTCTCTCTCTCTCTGCTTTTTTCTTTGTCTCTCTCTCTCTCTCTTTCTCTCTTTCTGCTTCCCCCCCCCTCTCCCCCTCCTGTCTGTCCTCGCCTGCTTTGGCACAAATCCAGGCAGATTCGGGGCTCGTAGGTCAGAGCTAGACCCAGCAGTGACGTCTCTGGAGGCCTGGCCAAAAACTTGACATGAGAATTTCTCGGAAAAACAGTTGTAAAAGCTCAGTCCTGGGAAGAGAGGGAAGAAGAAGAAGAAAAAGAAAGAGAGGGGGGAGGACAAAAAAAAAAGAGGAATTGAGTTTCAACTGGAGTGCTGGGCCATCTGAATCACTGCCTCCTGAATCAGGAGCCTGG
>NW_015390776.1:7880-10061 GCF_001527695.2 Protobothrops mucrosquamatus | reverse complement strand
TAGATGTCTAGATGACCTTCAGAAGCTGTGGGTGTTCCATCACTGGAGCTTTTTAAGAAGAGATTGCACAACCATTTGTCTGAAATGGTATAGGGCAGGGCTTTTCAACCTTTTCACCCATTGTACCACTCTTATGATATGGCAATATCCGAGTACCACCAGTCGCCTAGCAAGGTGTCAAAAACTTGATGACCCCCCCAAAAAGGAAAAAAGTGATAAAAGTACAGGTAGTCCTCGACTTACAACAGTTTGCTTAGTGACTGTTCAAAGTTACAATGGCACTGAAAAAAGTGCCCCCAAGCCACAGCCGAGCAAGACACCTGCCTGCCCACCCAGCGGTGCTCTTCCTCCTGTCCGAGGTTTTCATTGCTGTGAGCATTTCTGTTGAGGATTGGCAGCGGGGGTGGGGTGGGGGGGTTGGTTTTTATTCCCCCCCCCACCGTCTGCTGGGTGGTTGCAGCAGGTTTTGGTCACTTCACATGACCCTGGGACACTGCGACCGTCATAAATATGAATCAGTTGCCAAGCCTCTGAATGGAAATCACAAGACCCTGGAGATGCTGCAACATTCCAGCTGATTGGCGCTTCTTCTGGGCTCAGCAGAAGCACCAGGATCAGCGCCGAGCTCCAGCTGGAGACTGGCGCTGATCCTGGTGCTTCCGCTGAGCCCTGACAGCCCTGCAGCTCCAGCCATCTCTCGTTCAAGCTTGTGCGGTGCTGCCACCGGTTCAGCTCATTCCCCTCCCCTGCTACCACTTTTCTAGGTCGCGTACCACCTGCCAGGTGCCAATGTACCACAAGTGGTACCCGTACCACTGGTTGAAAAGCCCTGGTATAGGGTTTCCTGCTTGAGCAGGGGGTTGGACTAGAAGACCTCCAAGGTCCCTCCCAACTCTGTTCTTCCATTCTCTTCTGTTTTGGTTCAAACCATATGAATCGTAGCCTCTTTTTCCCTCCAGCCCCCCCTCCCAAAAGCTTCCTTACCCTACTCTCAGCTTCCGGAGATTAGATGATAGCAAATTATGGTGACCTAGGAAGTTCCTGGTTCGTTTCCCCCCCCCTTGTTTTCCATCTTTCCTTTGTCCAGTGAGGTGGTATGGAAGACCCTTGTCCTCTGCTGAAGATTGAGGGTGTTGGAGAAAAAAAATAGTCCGGTTTGATGACTGCAGAAGAAGGTTGAGCAACTCCATCACCCAATGGACGGCCTTCCGAGGAGGGCTGAGGTTGGTCGAACATTGATTCTGAAGTCCAGCAAGGGTGAACATTTCATTTCATTTCTTTGCCTGTCTCCTCGCCCCATCCCAGTTCAAGTTGGAGAGAAATGACTGATCTCCAATTTCTTCATGGTTTTCCTTGCCCTCAAAAGCCCCTCTTGGAAACCAACCATATGGTCAAGAATTCCGTGGGATCTTCTTCCCAATAATTGCCGCTTTCTCCATCTGGAGTTCCCTCAACCTTTCCCATCTTGGGACTGTCTTCAGAGACCCAAGATTACAGCTTTCCTCACTTCCCACCAGTCTGACCACGGGGGCCGGGGATGATGGGGTTTCCTTCCAAGCCATCTGAAGGCGGTTGCAGTGGGGAAAGCCCGAATTGCAGGCGTTGCAGAATTTACCCTTTAAACTTTCAAATTCTTAGTGGACTCCAGAACCCTGGGTTGTTTTGTGTGTGTGTGTGTGTGTGTGTGTGTGTGTGTGTCTGTTTTTCCTTATGGTGGCAATGAACAATCTCCAAGACAGATTTTCCTTTGCTTGTTTTGGCAAAAGGTCCCATTTGGCAGCTTCTAAAGGAAAGTGACAGGACTTCAAGGATGTGTGTGTGTGTGTGTGTGTGTGTGTGTGCAATAAAAATAAATAAATTCGAACACCAGGATAATATCAAACTAAAAGCTGTTTAATATTATCCTGGTGTTCGAATTTATTTTTATTGCATGGCTTTACCCAGGATTCGCATTTTTAACATAATTAGACACACACACACACACACACACACATATATATATATATATATAATCTTTGAGTTTGGTGCACCCTGTCGGCCCAAATATGGGAGAATTCTAATTAATTTCTAATTAATTAATTAAATTAATTAAATTCTAATTAATTTCTCCCATATTTGGGCCGACAGGGTGCACCAAACTCAAAGATAACATGCAGACAGCCCAGGTTCGAATCTCAGAAG
>NW_015390776.1:0-6107 GCF_001527695.2 Protobothrops mucrosquamatus | reverse complement strand
CCCCCAGCCTAGATGCTAGGGAAGCCAGAAATCCTACCGTTGGACCGTTGCTTTGAAGGGCCTTGAAAATTTCTCAGAAATTCCTGCCCACATTTCAATTTTGCACTGCTGAGGTTTGCAAGCTGGCAGGATTAAATTTGGCCTCGCCACTCCGATTCTCTTGGCCTCAGGCTGTCAAGCAAATATTGCTAAATTGCAAGGGTTTTTTCCCCCCTTCTTTTTCTCCCAAACAGGCTGGTTCCCGACGGCCGATGGAATTCCAAAGCTTTATTACTGGGTCCTCCAAGGGATGATAAAAGATATGGCTGAGGGCGGAATTGAAGTTCCTGAAAACTCAGTTTTTAAACAATAATAATTAAAAAAACACACACAACAACTCTCTAGTCCTCATGATCCCCGAAAGCCAGGCTCTGTGCAAGTCCTGGTTAAACTTCCTGACAGTGAGGACAATCAACCAGTGGAGCAGCTTACCCCCAGAAATCGTGGGCGCTCCATCACTGGAAGTTTTTAAAAAGAGACACCTGTCTGAGATGGTATAGGTCCCCCTGCTTCAGCAGGGGGCTGGACTAGAAGACCTCCAAGGTCCCTTCCAGCTCCTATTCTATTCTATTCTATTCTATTCTATTCTACTTTCTATTCTTTCTATTCCATTCCATTCTATATTCTATTTTATTCTATTCTATTCTGTTGTTCTGTTCTTCTATTCTATTCTATTCTATTCTATTCTATTCTAATTAATTTTACTCTACTCTGCTCTATATATACTATATTCTATTCTATTCTATTCTGTTCTATTCTATTCTATTCTACTCTACTCTACTCTAATTAATTTTACTCTACTCTGCTCTATATATACTACAGTATATTCTATTCTATTCTACTCTATTCTAATTAATTTTACTCTACTCTGCTCTATATATACTATATTCTATTCTACTCTATTCTAATTAATTTTACTCTACTCTGCTCTCTCTCTATATTCTATTCTATTCTATTCTATTCTATTCTATTCTATTCTATTCTATTCCTATTCCTATTCCTATTCCTATTCCTATTCCTTATTTTAATTCTATTCTATTCTATTCTATTCTATTCTATTCTATTCTATTCTATTCCTATTCCTATTCCTATTCCTATTCCTATTCCTATTCCTATTCCTTATTTTAATTCTATTCTATTCTATTCTATTCTATTCTATTCTATTCTATTCTATTCTATTCTATTCTATTCTATTCTATTCCTATTTCTTTTCTATTTCTATTTCTATTTCTATTATTTCACCATGACCATCTCCTGACCTTTCCTTGGGCCTTCCTTTAAGGCTCTCTCCCAGGAGTTTTTTTTCTCCTAACTGGTCAGCAACTCTACAAGTTGGGTCACCTAGCTCTTTGTAAGCCCATTCCTTGTGGCGTTGTGAGTCACAACCAGGGTTTCTTGGCTGGAAAGCACCCTTCTCAGATGCCGTTGGTGACCCCCTGGCCTCGAGATAAAAAGGCCCCAGATGGCGTTTCCAGCTGATCTTCGTAGTCTTTCGTGACTCAACCTTTCACCCAAGCATGCGAGACGTTCCTTGGGTCCCCGGGGGGGTGGATGAGTGTGTGTGTGGGGGGGGTGAACGTTGGTGGGACAATTCATGAGAGAGATCCTTCAAGGCTGGTCTAGAGAAAGCCTTCTGTTCTCCTCCAAGGGGTTGGGATGCCAGCCCGCCAACATCCCCCCCCCAATGAGTCAAAGGAGTTGGGTGCCCGTCCAACTCTTCTCAAACAATTAAAGATGAGGAAATTTCTGCGGTTGAATGAAATTCAAATCTGAGATTCTCTTTGAATGGGTGCCTTTGTGAATAAGAAGGGGAGGGGGAGAGGCTGGGATGGGGAGGGGGCTCAGCCGTAGAGACTCAGCAGACCAGGCTGAGGAAACCAATCAAGGAGAGAAGCAAGCTAGAACAGTGGTTCTCAACCTTTTTAATGCCGCGACCCCAACCGGTTGTAAGTCGAGTACTAAACCAGTCGTAAGTCAAGTACTAAACCGGTCGTAAGTCGAGGACTACCCAACCGGTCGTAAGTCAAGGACTACCCAACTGGTCGTAAGTCGAGGACTTTCCCTGTCCGGGAGCGCCGCGTAGCTGGCAAGCGGCAGAGACGGAGCAGGCCAACCACCAGCTGGCCCAGCCCAAGGGAGGTAAGGCACCCGCCGGAAAAGGGGGAAAAAATGGCGGACAGCCTTGCTTGGCGACCCCCGTGAAATGGTCGATCGACCCCAAATGGGGTCCCGACCCACAGGTTGAGAACCACTGAGCTAGAACTAAGGAGGGATTTCCTGACGACCGCGAGAACAATTAACCAGCGGAACGGCTTGCCACCAGAAGTCCGGGGTGCTCCATCCCTGGAGGTGTTCAAGATTTTGACAGCCACTGGTCTGAAATGGGCATAGGGTCTCCTGCTGGAGCAGAGGGCGGGTCTAGAAGACCCCCAAGGTCCCTTCCACCTCTGTTATTCTGTTACGGTGGTTAACTTGCAGCCGTTCATTTCGCGAGCTAAGTCACGACGGCGCTGAAAAAGGCAACTTATACCCTTTTTCACACTTACCTCCCCGTGGTCACGTGATCAAAATCCAGACGTTTGGCAACTGGCATGTACTCAAGACGGTTGCAGCCTCCCGGGGAGTCACGTCACGCGATCCCCTTTTTGTGACCTTCTGCCACGCAAATTCAATGTGGAAGTCAAGATTCCCTGACTAACCCAGTTGCTAACTTCACAACTGCTGCGATTCCCTTCACCGCTGCGGCAAGCAAAGTCACAAAACGGGGCAAAAGCTCGCCTCACAAAGGTCTCGCTTAGCGACGGAAATGTTGGACGTAAGTCAAGGACTACACCTTCCTTCTACGCCTCCAACGGCCAAATCTGATTTCGCTCCAGGCAGATTCCCCAACGGACCAATCGTGGATGTGTAATTGTGTGTGTGTGTGTGTGCGCATGCCTGCTCGGTGGAATGTGTGATCAGCCGGGGAGGGGGGGAAAGGGGGGTGGGATTAGCCCCCCCCTGCACAAGCCTGGCTGTGGAGGTTGTGGTGCCTTTGCAGATTGACACAAAATCCCCCCCCCGCCAGCCAAAATCCAGAACTGCAGACACACACACAAAAAAGAGACAAGGGGTGTTGGGGGGGGGGGTAACACACAATTTTTCCGCTGTGTCAGGGAATAGTTGTCTGCTGCGTGGGTCCCCCCCAGCCCCCCTCCCGTCTGTCCCACGGTAGTTTTTTGGCAGAGGGGGCTGAAAGGGTCACAGCGAAGAAGTGTGTGTGTGTGGGGGGGGGGAGACGGTTTGACCGAGTCAGCAGAAAAAGAATGTGACTTTATTTTTATATGATGCTTTGGGGGAGGGTGGGTGGGATGACAAGCAAAGCCCCCCCCAAGTAGTGGGGAGTGGGAGTTTGTTCCCTTAGAGGAGGGTGTGTTTGTCTCTCTCTCTCTCTCTCTGTGTGTGTGTGTGTGTGTCTTCAAATCGTTTTTGGATGGCTGGGAACTTGGCAAGAGTGCACAAAGGGGTTGCTGTTGCTTCCTTCTTGGGGTGGAGAGAAATGATGCCCAAGGGTGTCCAGCTGGCTTTGTGTCTAGTGCAGAAATTCCCAGGCTCCTGGTGATTGGCCCAAAGACACCCAGCCGACTTTTACGCCTAAGGCAGGACTAGAACTCACCGTCTCCTGGTGATTGGCCCAAAGTCACCCAGCCAGTTTTCGTGCCTAAGGTGGGACTAGAACTCACCGTCTCCTGGTGATTGGCCCCAAGTCACCCAGCCGGCTTTCATGCCTAAGGCGGGACCGGGACTAGAACTCACTGTCTCCTGGTATTTGGCCCAAAGTCACCCAGCTGGCTTTCATGCCTAAAGCGGGACTAGAACTCACCGTCTCCTGGTGATTGGTGCAAAGTCACCCAGCCAGCTTTCATGCCTAAGGCGGGACTAGAACTCACCGTCTCCTGGTGATGGGCCCAAAGACACCCAACTTGCTTTCTTGACTAAACTAGAACTAGAACTCACCATCTCCTGGCGATTCTTTCCCCCCCCCCCCTCATTCTTCTTCCTTTTGAAAGTTTTGCTTTCCGTCTGGAACGTTTTCAAACAAGGTCACGCCACGCGGTGGTCCGATTCTCGGACGCCCTTCGTATTCCTACCGTGACGTGGGCACTTAGTGACCTTCACATTTTGTGCTCGTCGGCCCGGACTGCCCAGATCCCTCGGGGTGACTGGACACCAGACGGATGGAATAATTCTGGCCGTTAAAATCCAGAGGGACGGGAGATTTTTGAGAAGCGAAACCAAGCAGAGGGCGCTGCTGGAATAACTTGCAAATTACAAATCATAAATCTGACAGGCAGGGGAAGAGAAAAAAAAAGACACATTTCTTATTTTTCTCCAAGGTCGGGGCCAAGTCGAACGGCCCTTTGCTGGCCTTTTAAGCTGGCAATATATATATATATACACACACACACACACACACACACATATATACAGCTAGTCCTCAACTTAACGGCCATAACCCGGGAGACACTGCGACCGTCATAAATATGAGCCTTTGCCAAATGGTTGGACGTAAATTGAGGACTCCTTGTCGGTCTGATCCATGTGGCTTCATTTTCTTAGTTTGACCGATCATGAAGGACCAACGGTCTAGTTGGGGGTGAACAGAGTTTTATTGCTAATCTAGAACTCCTGTCCTGGAGCTGATAATATCTGGGCTCAGCTGTTAACTGGGTTCTCTTGAACCCATTCGCTAAACCAGGATCAATGGTCAGCGTGGGTTTATCCTTCTTCTAGAAGGATCCTAAAGCTGGCTGAACTGTTGGAGAATTGACCATAAAGCAGCCGAAATGGCCTCCACCGCTGGTCAGCTCCTGTCCAAACTGATAACAGAGTAACATAATTGGAAGGGACCTTGGAGGTCTTCTAGTCCAGCCCTTGGCTCGGGGATCCAAGCGGATAGATGGTGCCAAAAAAGACCTGGAATCTCCGGTGGGCCAAAGCAGTAGAAGGTGACTATCAGAAGATCTAAAAGAGGGCCTTTAATCATCTTTAGAGGAAGGGATGGGTGAGCCAAGTAGCCATCATCGACAAGATGGCTTGCCAGGGTGTGTGTTCACGCTGCGGTCAGTTGCAATTCTGGAAAATCGTTTGGCCTTGTCTACGGGAAGTTGGGTTGGGAAAAGCCCTTGGTCTTTCCTGCGGGAGTTTTGGGGGCCGTTGTGTAGCTCATAGAGGGACTTCAAATCCCATACTGTTCATCCCAAACCCACAATGGGCCATTAACATTTGTCTGTGTCTCTTTTGGCCCGCCCCAAGCTGATGGACGCTGAATCAGAGTCTGGATTTCGAGAATGGACAAGGAGGTATAGCACGCAGGCTTTGGGGTGGTGGGGGATGAGTAGGACCCCCTTCCCAGGAGGGTCTTCTAGCATCCTTCCATCCCATCCTTTTTCAGATCCCGAGGGAATCCACTCGGCTTTTTGCACGATGACGTGCTCGGCTTCTGGCGGAGCGAGGAATCCGCGCGAATCGCCACGAAGGTCAACGGGAGTCTTTTCCAACGCCAGGGCCAACCTCATTCCTGGGAGAGAAACTGAGCTGGGATGCAGCCAACTTTCTTGCTCTGAAGATCCAGTAACCGCCTTCCAGAAATTTCTGCAAGGGCAAGGATCGATCTGTCCATTTTTAATCTTTGCATTACCTCCGGTCATTCCCCATCCTTGATCTCACTCGTTCATCATACAATCTCTCTCTTTCTCTCTCTCTCTCTCTCCTTCCATTGTTCTCCACCCTTCTTAATTCCTCTTTTGTTTTTTCTTTTTGGGGGTCAGACTTGATTTCCTTCCTATTTTTCGACGCACCCTTTTTCTCAGGGACCAGATGAATTCTCTCTCTCTCTCTCTCTCTCTTTCTCGCTGGCTCGGCTCTTTTGCTGACACCAAATTTGGGCCGGCTGGACATCTGGAAGCCATCAGCGCCATAAATAGAGCCAAGTTCCAAATTCTCCACCAAAAAATAAATAAATAAAAAAATCCATGTTGTGGCAGGCAAGAAAGGGCTGCGCTTCTCCCCACACCTCCCCCTTTAAT
>NW_015390775.1:58202-61921 GCF_001527695.2 Protobothrops mucrosquamatus | reverse complement strand
GGTAGGAATTTCTTTGTTCCTTGACTTCAGCAATTATATTTTGGAGCAACAGCATTACATCTGAATTGGGCCAGTATGTAATTTGGAGTCAAGAAGTTTTTAGACTAGATAGGAATAGAAAGCTAGTGCTTCCACGTAGCACTAGCTTTCTAGACAATTCACTTAATGCTAGTTCACTTAATGTTATTTCTGCGTACAATGTTTGCGATGATTCTAGGGGAAAAGTTATCTAACAAGGTTTTACTTTTAGTTGACATATTTTTGCTATGCTAATATAATGTATTCGGGATCATATTATTGCATGACAGCATTAGTATAAATGGTGGGGCAAAGAGAAAATCATTGACATTTAGTCTGCAGGGAAAAATTGCAGCGGAAATAACATTAACTCAGGGAATTTAAGAACAGGGTATATGGAATATTGAACAGTTATTCAACTGTAAAGTGCTGTACTCTGTGTCTAATCATTAAACATGATACCCAGAAAAGACATACCCTCTTTTTCATAACTAAAAGATTCAGAAACACTGAATTACACATATTATTGCACATATGAAAAGAAAGTACTGTTCTTCGAAAAGAAGAGGATATAATAAGATACAAGATTCATGTTGTTAAAAGGTATAATAAGCAAGGGCTCAGTTTTAGACTGTGGCTACTCTCCAATCTGATTGAGAGAGTACAAATGACTCTATCTGTTTTTCAAAAAGAGCTGTCAGGAGAATTGGAATCTAAAATCTAAAAGTTATTTCCACTTTACACATCCTCTCTAATGGGTCTTTGAGTTCCAAGTACCAATATTCTGTTTCCAGACCTTTTGGAATCTTAGAAAGGAAATGTGATGAGGACATTTAAAAGAATTTTTTTTCCCCAAACAATTCTATGAGACAGAATCAGGTGGCTATCAAACAGCTTGCTTTCTGAGCTGAGATGGCCCCACCTTCTTGGCTTTCTAGAAACTATTTCAAACTTGAATTTTCTAGAAAGACTTTGGGAACTGATTATAGTATGAGTGTGGATGCATGTATATTTATGTCATATTATTTGTATATATGCACTGCCTATGCATATATAGACATATATGGTATTTTTATATTTATCTTCTTATTTGATCTTAGCAACCCTTCAAGGTAGACCAGACCGAGAAACTAAAGTTATGAATGCTAATGCTACTTATATTATAAGTTAACAAAGTCTTGTAAGTCTGAATGCACTTCCCTCCTCCTTCACTTTTTGTGAGAACTTTGTAAGAACTAGGGAGAGTCAAGTCTGAGGTGCTTTTTTAGGCTTCTTTTATTTGACCTTCATCTTGGTAGTGATGTTTCTTGACACGATTCCTTCTGCCCATTACAAATATTGTCACAATTTCATTACTGAAGTTTTCAAATATCATTTTATTTTATTACTGTTTTAATATCTGTAAACTGCCTAGAACAGTGGTTCTCAACCTTTTTAATGCCGCGACCCCCAACCGGTCGTAAGTCGAGGACTAAACCGGTCGTATGTCGAGGACTAAACCGATCATAAGTCGAGGACTACCCAACCGGTCGTAAGTCGAGGACTTTCCCTGCTCGGGAGCGCCGCGCATGCATGGTTTCGCCCCCTGCGCCGGCCGAGGCGTAGCTGGCAAGCGGCAGAGACGGAGCAGGCCAACCACCAGCTGGCCCAGCCCAAGGGAGGTAAGGCACCCGCCGGAAAAGGGGAAAAAAATGGCGGACAGCCTTGCTTGGCGACCCCCATGAAATGGTCGATCGACCCCAAATGGGGTCACAACCCATAGGTTGAGAACCGCTGGCCTAGAATTTATGTGGCTGTAGATAAATTGAACAAACAAAATAGAATGATTAGTAAAAAATGCAATAGAGAGTCAGCATTTTACTAGAAAATGATGATGATGACAGGGATGACAAGGATGTTTCTCAAACTAAGGTTTGTTCATTATTGGGCCATATGTAGCATTTTGAGGGCATTGTTATATGAAACATTCCCTTAACATCGATAAAGACTATGTTTTTTTTCCTACAAAAAATATAGAAACTATTTCTACAAAAAAAGATAGAACTAGAATATGGCCACTTACAGAGTGAATGGTACAGTAGATAAATAGGCAAAGGTAAAACTGCTTGATTATTTGCAAAGCAAAGACATTTTGCAGAAGTGTCAGCAAATTTATTTATTTACTCCGAACAGTGCTGGCTTCACATTCTGAGGATGCTGTGTCCAGATATCTTTAATAGCAAGGACATTTATTGTTATTATAACTAACTCCTTGATTTATTTTTCTTACTGCTTGTCAGTCAGCTGAATTTGATTGGCTGGCTTGAGGAGGAAAAAACACATTACGTTGGGGTTCCCAGTATTGAAGGATGATTGATTTAAAAGTCATTTAAGCTAACACTGTTCATATGACAAGAATACTTGATTTACTCACAGCCATTCAATGTAACAGAGAGCGTAGTCCATGCTCAGAGGCTTCAGCTGAATGAAATGATGCAACCAATCTGTTTTTGCTGCAGTCCATTCCTTGGAAGATCTCTTTGTTGCAAACATCTTGGCTGCATTCTCATTCTGCTATACATAATATTTTAAAAAGAATAGATAACATTTCTCTCTCTGAAATGTCCCAGATTTTAGTCACAATGCAAATACCTTTGAAAAATAACTGGCTTTAAAAAAAAAAACCTGAAATAAAAACACAAGTACAATTGGCTGCAAATGATCCATGATGCTTGATTTATCTCAGAATGAAATTCCTGTGAGGAAAAGGATGCTCTGGAACTACTCTAAGCGTTTTCTACAAAGCTCATTTTCCTATTACTATTAATATTATATATTGGACTAGATGACCTTCAAGGTCCCTTCCAACTTTACTATTATTATTATTATTATTATTATTATTATTATTATTATTATTATTATTATTATTATTATTATTATTATTATTATTATTATTATTATTATTATATATTACGACTGTCCTTGAAGTACTTCTACAAGAATAAGCAGAAGAAAGGACTCACATTTCTCTTACTTTCAACCACAAGGAATTCGAGTTTGGGGTCTAAATACCAGATGAGAGCCTATACTACCATCTGGGTTCATGCAGGTAAAGGATAAAGTGTTGTTCTTTTTCTTCAACTTATAAGGACCCATGTCTTCTTTCTCCCTACCTTACAGAAGTCTGTAGAATTAGGTGAAGGCTCTTCTAGACTTTATTAAATACCGTATATACTCGAGTATAAGTTGACCCGAGTATAAGCCGAGGGACCGATTTTCCCACAGAGAACTGGGAAAAATTGGTGACCCGCGCATAAGCCGAGGGGGCATTTTGGCTGTTCCTCCCTGGCCGCCTCGGCCCCCCCTGGCCCTGTCAGTGAGCGCCCGGCAGGGCGCAGCGTCGCCAGGCCTCCCCCCTTCGCGCGAGGCTTCTGGCATTCCCCCTCGCGCTTGGCTGCGGCGGCCCGAGGTATTCCGTCCCGGCCTCGACATGCAGCGCCACAGGGAACGGAAGGTAAGGGGGGAGGGCCGTACCTGGAGCATCACAGGCCGGGGCGACGCCGGGAACACGCTGGGCGGTGGCGGCGGCGGCGGGAACGAGCCGGGCGGCTACGGCGGCGGCAGGAACACGCTGGCCCAGCTCATTGGCAAGCAGGCGGCGGTGGCGGCGTCTCGCCGCTCGCTCCCCCCCTGGCGCTGCGCTCTGCCTGCTTGCCTGGCGG
>NW_015390775.1:53785-57110 GCF_001527695.2 Protobothrops mucrosquamatus | reverse complement strand
CGAGGAGGCATTTTTCAGCCCCAAAAATGGGCTGAAAAACTCGGCTTATACTCGAGTATATACGGTATGTGGAATCATTGGTGCTGTCAGAGCTTGGTTGTTTTCTTGCAGACAACTAGCTAACATCTTCATTGCTAGATGAGAGTGAAATTTGCTCTTTTTATATACAGTGGTTTGCCCTGACTGTGTTGATGGAAAAGTTGTTTTCTTCTTGATCCTTAATTAGACTGTTGTTTACTGTTTGATTGTCTGAGTTGGTAGTTCCCTGCTAATCTGGGCCCCAGCAATCAACGCCAAGATAATCAAGGATTAAAACTAGTATTAATACCAGACCAATTATCAAGCAGTAAACAATATCCCAATCAAGGAACCTTAACATGATAGGCAATTGGTGAATTTGTGGTTCAATCTACTAGATGAAGCTACAAAACAATTTAACCCAAGAACCAAACTAAACATCTTATATATATTGTGTCCTATTTCCCTATTAGGTTATATATCCATAGAGAACAAATTTAATGAATCTCTACTTTTTAAAAAAATTTAAGGCTTGTTTTCAAGATGTCGCCCTTCATTTAATGCTAACATTCATACCTCTCTTTCCCAAAGAATATATAACCAGCACCCGTTGTCTTAGGCCACCCATATTCTTCCAGTCACAACATATGCACGTAAATGTCTCAATGAGGGATTTTCTTTCTGTTGCCACAAATAAAATATGAAGGTTGTATCTTCTCAAGTACTGCCTTTCTAATGTGAGTTGATGTGATCAGGGTTAAGAGTGCCAAAGAAGAACATATACAGGTTCCAATCTAGGTTGGAAACCAGGACCACACCTTTAGTCTTCCAAGCTTTCAGACTAATGCTGGAGCTCATCCTTAGGGATCTTCTTTCTCATCAGAATATGAGAAAAAAGTTCCCTGAGGATGGACTGCAGCAAGAATCCAAAAGCTCGGAGGACTAAAGCTCTGGTCCCAATTTCTGATCCACACTGGATCCTGCAACACTATCCTGGGACACTTCTTATGTTTGACTTCATTCATGGGAGAAAAAGATATGTACTACATTGCTTTGTTTCTTGTTTGCTTCTGAGTATTACCACATTGCCAAATGCAAAAACACTCACAGTGCTTGTATTAGGATGAAAACCCAAGCCAGTGAACTTTGCTGAAGTGAACCCGAGCTATTGCTCCTTTTTTTTAATTCCTATGGCTGTTTTGGCAGAAAGTTGAACCAAATATATAATTTTCATATCTTATTTTCCATGGAAATTTGAAATATTTTAAATTCATTTTAAATTATACTGTACATTTTTATAATATAGGTTAGGTGATCAGCAGCACTCAATACTCATCTAATTATCATTCATTCTATGCTGAAAAATGACGCAGTCCAAAGTTGTTTTGATTCCTATTTCTCCTTATGGTAGAACATTTCCATTTTTGTTCCTTACAGAATTTGGGTTATTTGAATTATGTAAAGTTTTGTCCCATTGAAACACAGCAAACATTCTGGTGAAATATTTCAAGTGCTGTTGTTTTTCCCAAACTTATAATACAAGTTTTTCCCCCCATTTCATATGTACATGCATACATATCCCATTGCTTGACTGTGACAGAATTTGTGTTGTGAGAAATGGACTACAGATTGGACAGTTATCACAGCAAAAGGAATCTTAAAATCACATTTTTAGAAAATGATAGTTTTTTGTGATCATTGATTAGGCAGTTTATATTCCTCACATAAAATCTCTTCTAACACATATTAGCAATGTCTGGGTAGGCTTAAAAAAAGGATTACTTGGACATGCTCCAATCATGAAAAAAAAGTTTCAAAGCAAAGAAAAGGCAACACTTAAAGGATGAAGTCATTTGGCTTAATTTCAAGGCATTAAATGTTGGCCTTTGTGCCAATTCTTTTTCCTTGCTTTTGTTCTTAATTTTAGATACATGGCTAAATTTCATTGCTCTTGGAATGGAGGATGCCAAAGTAGAAACAAATAATATGTTGTTCTTTGGTTTGTTTTTGTTTTAAGGGAAATCAACTCTTTTAAGCAGCTCTCAAATTCACCATAACAGAAGGTTCCCATCCTCCATAATCCAAGGCAAAACATTGACAGTACATCAGCTTCTCACAAACAACAGTTTTCTATTTCTTGAGTCATTTACCAAAGAATCACTAAGTGCATATTCATTAAACCACAAACCCTGGTTCACAAACCACAAGAATTAAATTGGGTTGGATTCAGACACAATGACGCAAAACATATTATGCCTATGAACAGTGGGTAAATTCAGTTTAATTCTGGTCAGATTGCTAAACAGTCTTACTAGGCAGGCATACTTCCATTTTATTTTCATGATCATTCAAAAAAAACAACACAACAACTCATTTGTGTTCAAGTGCTCTATCAAAAAAGCATTTTTGTTTTGCAGAGACTCCATAATTAATATCTACCACCTCCTAACCATAGTGATTTCTCAAGCTGGATGGAACAATCACTGACAGGACAGCTGGAAAAGATCTGAAGGATTGAAGTTGTATTTCTGTAAAATGCACGACACAAGCCTAGGCTTGGTTATAACAAGAACAATAGCATTTAGAGTTATATATCACTCCATAGTGCTTTACAGCACTTTCTGGGTGGTTTACAATGTCATCATATTGCCCCCAACAATATGGATCCTCATTTTACCAACCTTGGAAAGATGGAAGGCTGAGTCAACCTGAAGATCAAACTTCAGGCTGTGGCCAGAGTTTGCCTGCAATACTGCACCTTAACTACTGTGCCACCAAGGCTATCAAAATTGAAGTTTTCACCATATGCCAACAACTAATTCTTACAAAGAGGAATGAGGTAAGTGTCAAAGCAAGAACATCCAATGTTGAAAGAAAGACTAATTTTCCTGGTTTGAGGTATGATTTGAATAGGTTGGGTTATCTACTGGTCTGCTTCAAATAGCATGTTGTTTTGAATGGTTTTGTGTGGCTTCTATAGGTATATATATATATCTTGAAAGCAGAGGGAGTGTATATTTTTTACATACATTGCAGTTTCCTCTTCAGAATATTTCTTAATCAGAATGCTACATTTTCATATCAATGCTCTATTGGAGTCTTCATTTAAATCAAGAAGTGACTCATTTCTTTTCCAGATGCCAAGAATCAATGATAATGCAACATCATAAGAAAGTAATTAATTTTTTTCTTGTTTTTAGGATTTTTAAAATATGTTAGATGTGGGAAGTCTATTTGAACCCTAATCCAAATGCTCTTTAGCTTTCTTTTAAAGGGTTCACTAACAAAATTACCACAAATTTCTCCA
>NW_015390775.1:50591-53541 GCF_001527695.2 Protobothrops mucrosquamatus | reverse complement strand
CTTTTGCCTCGCTGTAGAAAATGAAGTTGAATATGCAGAATAACAGACTAACAGAGTTGGAAGGGACCTTGTAGATCTTCTAGTCCAACCACCTGCTCAAGCAAGAGATCCTATACCACAGGGGTGTCGAACTCACAACGTCATGTGATGTGTCAAGACATATCGTGACTTTTCCCCCCATTGCCGGCAATGGGGTGGGCGCGGTTTCGGCATGTCGCATCCAGCATGCAGGCTGGCAGTTTGACACCCCTGATATACACCTTAGGCCCCTAAGTTGACCCCCATGTACCCATTCTTGCTCTTGCTTAGACCATGAAACAATTAATACTAAGGGCGAAAACAATCATTTCTCAAAGAACAAGCAAGTTAGTACCACATTGGTTATGGTGTGTGGCATCAGTTATATGCCGATGCCACTTGAGATCTTTTTAATTGCAGGAACTTGTTTTGCAGAGTGTGTTTTTAATGAGTGTCCTTCCAGCTGGACTATGAAATAGCAACAGCTCATAGTTTAAAGACTTCTTATCTAAATCCTTTCTTTTAGCCAAAGGTTTTCAATCTGACATCCACAAAATAATTTATGTCTGTGAGTGGAAAATGCTTCCAAGTGAGAGTGAGAATTTTCTAGGCCAATGGCTTTCCAAGTGATGAAAAATAAGTCTTTATAGGCAATCTGTAACATATTTAAACAAATGCAATCATTATCTTTATATATTTATTTTACTGCAGTTCATTACCTGAAAAGTACATCATCTCCTTGGGGGATCGATTAAGTCTCTACTAATTTATATTCAGCCTAAAACAAATCTTTTGAGAATTTCCTTGGTCCATCTCATTTGGCTAAGCAGGTGTGGCTCTGTCCTAATGAGACAAATTAACAATGACCTCGGCATATTGTGGTCTTTTCTTGCCAGCCCCTTTCCCCCTTTCGCCTAGATAAAATTCTGGCTGTAATGAAGCATGGGATTTGGGATTCAGATATTCAAGCTGATAGAACTAGGTTAGGTTGAGGAAGGATTTCTTTTGAGCATAGCATACCAGAACACATACCCTTGCAGGGTAGACACTTAAAAAATTCCTTACTTGAACTGAATTGTCCATGTAGCTTAGGAGAAATCAAAACTATTACCCACATATTGTTATATTTATTATAGGGATCTAAGAAAAAAAATATTTTACCTATCTTGCAATATTATCATAAAGTGGCAGAACTTTGATATAAAAAGTTTCTACTTTCTGATTCCCATAGTAGCTTTACTAAATTTTCTGTGGCAGCAGTAAAAACATGTCATCAAATACTGTATCCCTGATTACCATGTCTTTATTTGTTTTTATGTGCTTTTATCTTTTAGTGTGTATGGCTCATTGATCACAGTAATGATTGCATGGATGTAATTGATGGAATCAGTGTTTGCTATGTTTTCCCTAAGCCCCCTGCTATGGTCTATTGCTAGATACTTTTAAAAGTATTTTACATGCCCCTTACAGGAGACTTTTTACAGTACTTTGCACTGAAGCCCTACACCTTAGTAACACAACTGGGAAACCCCAGGCTTCCATTTGAAAGCTTAACATCCCTATGCTCAGATACAGAGGTTGGCTCTGCATCATGAGTGTTATTAAAATGTCATTATACTGTATAACCAGTGGTGAATAAAATTTATAGCCCAATTATCAGAACTTTAATTGCTCCTATGATTATAGGTTTACTGCTCTCCTTCACTTCTCAAAAACATCTAAGAAAATTGCAAAATTCTTAGTGAGAGCCAGGGCTTTTAGAGACTATCTAATACCTTCTTCACATCATTAACTTTTTCATGATTTTTATTTTTTTCCCTTGCATTTATCCTATTTATTTTATTTTATTTTTATGATTGGTCTTTGATCATAAATAAAATATCTGAGAAATTATTACATTCCTAGCTCACATTTTATAGACTGGTAAATAATTATGTGTCATCAGCTGCCATTATTAGCCAGCCCTTAATAGATTTGGATGTATTATTGGATTACCATTCTCAAATAGTTTCATTCCAGTGCTATCTTCTTTATGTCAGTCCTGTTAAATGATACATAAGTGGATCAAGTTAGGAAAAAGTAAATAAAGATGAAATATACATGAAAAATAGGCTTTGAAATCCCCTGCTTCTAATTAAGGATGATTTTGACACTCAAAGGCACTTAGAGTAAGAGAAAATGGTTTTGAAGATTTTAAATTTCCTACTATTAGGAGCATCATTACATAAAGCCTTGACTATAGGAGAGCAGAAACTTGAAGTTCAAGTTTGCTATTAGCATGCATGGCCTAATTTGTATTAAAGTTGAGGCAGGTGTGGGATAATTGATGTGTTGATTATTAGCAAGGTTGCCTTGCCTGGATCAAAGTCTTTAAGACATGTTGATGGTGCCATGACTACTATGCTCTAGAGACGCACAACAAATAGGTTCTTTGTAAAATGATCCTGAATTACATGCTACTCTAAACATTTTTACAATTAAAATATAGCAAAATACATAGCTATTTTAAATACTTAATTTTAAGATATTTTGTTAATGATGCCCTCAGCAGTCTTTTAAATTGAAAAACACTTTACAGAAGGTATGCAGTAAAGCATGGTCACAGGAGGGACCATTGACCATTGCAGCCCCCCAACTAGGGGCGTTAAGCAGGCCCAAGTCGCTACTACGAAACATTTACAAATACAGAGTTAAGGGAGTACTGGGATAGCTATTTCAAACCTTATTTGGTTCTCATCAGCCAGACATACCCTTCTGAGATTCGAACCTGGGCTGTCTGCATGTTAAGCAGAGGTGTTAGCCACTAGGCCACAGGCTCTTTCTCACTTTGTTAGCTACAAGAGACAGGGGAAGAGGATGAATGCTTTTTTCTTTTAGAGCACCCTGTCGGCCCAAATATGGGAAAGAGAAGTCTTTTGCCTGTATCAGCTCA
>NW_015390775.1:46100-48671 GCF_001527695.2 Protobothrops mucrosquamatus | reverse complement strand
TTAGGATGGAGGAATCAAAACGATGTTGAGCTGTTGCCTAGGTGTTTCTTCCATAGTGTGAGTTGTGACAATTTTTTTAATGTAAATATCTGATATATCTGGCCTATTTTATTTTAGCTTTATCTTTCATTTCCTGGATACTCCCACCACACTAAATCTGCTCCAATTCTGTTCTAGTTTTGGATAATTATCCTGCATAGGGAGAGACAGAAAGACAGAGTACTAAACCTTTTTAAATAATTCATTTTCGATATTCTGTTATGTTGCAAGAATAAAAACTAGAAAAGTTGAGATATAAAAGAAATCTGGGGTGGGTGGAGAACCAACTTTAATAAGAACATCATAAACAAACTTTTGACAGATCTTTAAGAGATATGAGTCAAAGAACATTCAGAATAATAATAAAAAGCAGGCTGTGAAATGAATAGTTGACTCATGAATAAATAACATTTCTTAAAATACATTCAATTTTTTACATTGTGCTGTAATTGACTTGAATGCCATTCCAGTGTTATGTTTTGGAAGAGTCCACCATGCTGGAAAATATAGAATGGATGTGAATCTGTGTCTGTTTAGAAAATCATAAAAACAAAATAAACCTTAGCAATTTGCCTGAAAATCCTGAATGTATAGAAGAAAATTAAGTGCTACTTTACACCGATTCTTATCATTTATCCAGGAATCCCAACTTGATTACATACTCTGATTAAAAACAACTTGCAAGGAGAGGTCTTCACTATTTTTTAAAGTGTAAATATCAATAGCTAAAATCAATACTTTGGTAGGCAATCATTTGCTCTATTGCGGAGCTAAATATCTTTCCACATAATATCCTTATTGTATCTGTTCCTCCTATTCCTGATTTTTTGTTCTTCTGGAATCACAACATGGTTCCCTATTATTCCAATATACCTGATACACTTCTGTTGATGAAAAATTTCTCATTTACTCTTTACATTCATTGAACAACAACAAAAAGATGCCAGTAATCTTCAAAGGAAAGTTCCATCACTCAGCATAGCTCCAAAAACATATATGGTTATAGGCTGCACATACCCATTCCTTGTTCAATATCTGCAGGTCAATGCTTAATTTGGAAGTGTGCCAACACAGGTAAGCAGGAAAGTAGGAAATGTCTTGAAGGAGAGGAAATGTAAGGTAAGTATGCTGCGGAAAACTGATGCTTTGTAATTTGTTATGTCCTTTTTGCAAAATGTTGCAAGTGCCCACCAACTCACAAGGTTGATAAAGGACTGCAGATGTCTAGTTCTCCCTTATGTGTTCAGCTGATCTAGTTTCTGATTGTATAAAAAGAGCTAGTACTCGGCCTAATGTCTCATAAGGCTGAGGACAAAATATTACTCAAGCTTTTTTAAAAAAAAAATCATAATAATATAGCAATTTTCCAGAGCAGAATGTGCATGTGAGAGATGGGTACATCTAAGCCTGGTCTGTTCCATGTCAGATGGCATTCCAGTGGATAGATATTACTGAATTTTACCCACTACAATCCGGATATAAACCAGCAATGAAAACACTGTTCCACAATGGATTTGAAGATTTTTAAACATCTAAAAAATTAAAATAGTCTTTGTTTCTTACTAAATAATATCAGAATAATTGCCAGTAATTTCTCCCAGGAAAGAAACAAACAATTGACAAGGCCTTTCCACCATTTCCATAATTCCAAAAATAAGGGTGCATGGAGGATAACTCTAATTCTGATCTCAATTATTGGGATGGGATGGAAAATACCAATCCAACTGGGATCTGTGTGGTAGGCAATGCATACCAGATTATGAAACTTTCAGGAAACTTGGGAAGAATTCTTACAGATCACCATGATAGTAATACTTCCTAAAGTTCCATTTCATTAATTCCCTTTAGGTTAATAATAATAATAATAATAATAATAATAATAATAATAATAATAATAATAATAATAATAATAATACATCATATCTGCATGGTTTCATGCAAATTTGCTCATAAATCTTTGTAACAATGAAGTACATTCTCAATACTTTTCAAGAAATGTACTAAGTTATAATGCAATTTAGTTGGGCTTGTGAAAACCCAGACATTAAGGTTTATATATTTAATACATTCTGTGAATTCTGTTATTGCTTGTCCAGTCAGCCGTGATTAAGCAAAGTGTGAGTGTGATGTGTACACCCAATCAGTCTGTTTCATTGTGTAGATAGACACAGAACTAATACAGAAAAAGCTGGCTTGCTAATGGACTCTTAGTGTTGAATAACAGAAACAACATTTGATTCTGAATCTTTGTTACCTCTATTAACTTAAATTCTGGTTAAAGTTTAATGTTGCTCTTTCTGAATAATATTCATATAGTGTTGGAGAAACCTATGAAAATAGGATTGGAGAAAAGTCACCAAGACTTTTTTTTCATGATAATATATGAATTTGGAAGCCTACTCTTGAATCTGATATATCAGAAGAATTTGAGATACATATTGGGCTCTCAGAGTGTAACAATACATGCATCAGAGAAATTCCTAAGTCTAAACATGCTCTAAAGTTCAGTGTCATAGATCTAGTTCCCTTTAA
>NW_015390775.1:42137-43984 GCF_001527695.2 Protobothrops mucrosquamatus | reverse complement strand
AAGATAATTGTGCTTTAACTATTACTTCCTTCCACTTCACTTAATCTTTCTCTCTGCTGCCTTTCACATGGGATACTCCATTTTACTATCATCTTAATCATACGTCCCCATCTATAGTCTCTTAAGACTTGTCTTATAAATTCCCTATCATTTCCACATTTCCTTGTTTGGCAAATGTTAATCTCTTCATTACTATCTTTTTGTATCCAGGTTATTATTGGCAGAAATAGGACATTGGCCCATGTGGAATGAGACAATTTACCATGGCCAACTTGCCATGGCCAACTCTCAATAGCCAATCTGCTGCAGGACAACTTTCCACGGCCAACTTCCCATGAGACAACTTGCCATGAGACAATTCAACAATTCAATTTAATTATTTAAAATAATTTAGAACAGAACAGAACAGAGCTGGAAGGGACCTTGGAGATCTTCTAGTCCAGCCCCCTGCTCAAGCAGGAGAACCTATACCATCTCAGACAGGTGAATGTCTAGTCTCTTCTTAAAAATCTCCAGTGTGGGAGTGCCCACGATTTCTGAAGGCAAGCTGTTCCACTGGTTGATTGTCCTCACTGTCAGGAAGTTTTTCCTTAATTCCAGGTTGCTTCTCTCTTTGAACAGTTTCCAACCATTGTTTCTCGTCCTTCCCTCTGGTGCTCTGGTGAACAACCTGGCTCCCCTCTGCCTTGTGGCAGCACCTCAGATATTGGAACACTGCTACCATGCCTCCCCTATTTCTTCTTTTCTTTAGACTAGCCAAACCCGAGTCCCATAGCTGTTCTTCGTATGTTTTAGTCTCCAGGCCCCTGATCATCTTAGTTGCTCTTCTCACATTTTATTTTGTCCCCCATTTGCATCCTTTCTTTAATGATTCTATTCCACCATTTCTTTGATATTAGTGTAACTTTTGCTGTGGTGAGTTGTCCATGGTGAGTTATTTGTGGTGAGTTCGCTTCCGCAAGTTGTTCTAGGCTCTGGTCCATGTGCTAATGAATTGGCACAATCAATTAATATGTTTTTCTGTATAATAAGTAATAACCTAAAATATTAATATTAATTATTGGCAAGCTAATTTTGATCATTTGAGGTAATTATTTCTACAGCTTTCTAAAACAGAATCCATAGCTTGCTGTGTATGTGTGCATCTCGCCTCTGAAAAAGATTGAATTCTGTCTGTTTCATTGCATCTGTACTTGCATATTTGCAAGCATATATACATAAAAACAAATAATAATTTGCACTCACCACTTGCTTTAAGCTAACATAGACAGCCCAGTTCTTGGTCTCTCCAGAAGTTTTTAACAATCACCATTTTCAATAACAGTTGTATGCTAACTAAGATGACAACTTTGTAGTAAAAATATCTAGAAGAACCCAACATGAGAGGTTCTTTTGGACCTCTCAGCGGCTTTTGATACCGTAGACCACGGTATCATGCTGCGGCGTCTCGGTGGGTTAGGAGTGGGAGGCACCGTTATGTGGTGGTTCTCCTCCTTCCTCACCGACCGTACGCAGTCTGTATTGGCAGGGGGACAGAGGTCGACTCCTAGACCCCTAATTTGTGGGGTGCCTCAGGGGTCGGTCCTCTCTCCCCTTTTGTTCAATATTTATGTAAAGCCGCTGGGGGAGATCATTCGTGGCTTTGGGATGGATTTCCATCAGTACGCTGATGACACTCAGCTGTACATTTCCACCCCAGGCCACCCCAACGATGCCCTTGACGTGATGGCCCGTTGCCTGGAGGCCGTACGGGTCTGGATGGGGAGGAACAGACTCAGGCTCAACCCTTCCAAGACCGAGTGGCTGTGGTTGCCGGCGTCTCGGCATAGTCAGCTGACGCCATCGCT
>NW_015390775.1:20858-40968 GCF_001527695.2 Protobothrops mucrosquamatus | reverse complement strand
CCGGATCTCCTTACCTTCCGTCGCGCCCTCAAGACATGGCTTTTTCAGCAAGCGGACCTGGCCTAGGGAGGATTTTATACTGGGTTCATTTTAAGGAATTTGAAATACACAACTTTAAAATTTGGTTTAATTCGGTTTTACAGGGGGGGATTGTATATATGCCTTTGTTTTAAATATGTTGTGCGCCGCCCTGAGTCCCACCGGGAGAAGGGCGGCATATAAATTGAATTAAATAAATAAATAAATAAATAAATAAATGTTTTAAGGATCTTTGAAACTCTTAACAGGCTACGGTTTTGTTTGCAGCTGTCCTTGGTCCTAAAAAACCAGACAATGATTCTAGTCTCATTTTACTCTAGTTGATAATGCATTCTGTTCTTATTCTGTCTATTTGAATTTTGTTGCAAACTTTTTTAGCCATGACCAGAACTGTTTAGAACTGTTAAATGTCATAATTGAATTCAACTAACAGAATACACAACTGTTAACCATTGCTTTACAGTAACTTCAACCCACTTGTAGTGATGTATGTATCAAAGTCATGCATGCATCATAGTCATTTGAAGTCATATGTTCATGAAGTTTTGAACATACTCATAGCCTCTATAGGCCAAGTGGATTGAATCATAAACTCTTAGCAGGAAAGGACCATTTAGGTCTTTGTACGTAATTGAATTAAAACAGGGTTATGATATCACTCTACAGATGCCTTTTTGCAAGGGTAAAACATACCCAAGTGCTTTTTTCTCTCTTCATAGTTTCTAATTCCTTGATATACCTTACCATTCTTCTCAGATCCTGTCCAATTTATCTGAATTCTCTTTAAAATCTACTGCCCAGAACTGAACACAGATGGTAGCTACAGTGTATAAATAGTATACACTGTAATAATAATAATAAAAAATAAAATAAAATAATAAAATAAAAATAAATAATAGAACAAATACTACTTATAATTTGTATTAATGAGAATACACTCATTAATTTGCAATATTATTATTGTTTTTCTTTCTTTTTTAAAAAAATATTGATTTTCCAGTTTTACATTTACATATTTGAAAAGCAGTGTGGTGGCTGGGTTGGTTCATAATTCAATAATATACAAATTTCTTTAGTACAAATCACAAACTATTACATTAAATGTTTCCTCTCTTTTTCCCTTGGTATTTACTGTCTCACATTTGGATTAATACAATTCTTATTATATCAATTTAATACAAATAGCTTTCTTACATTAAATGTAAGAAAGCTGTTCTTTCTTGCCCTCTTCCATGCACTGGATGGATAGGTGAGAATATCAGCTTAGTCTTCAAGATTGTAAACTTTCTTCTTTTCAAAGTCTGTGGTTATATGGCTATGGCTGCTTTCTGCAGTATCATTTATCTCCACATGTAATAGCAGGCAGAGATAACTTTCATTGGCCCAATAAGTCGTCTTTTCTGTTTTTTTCTGACATGTCCTTGATCTTTGCTTTTTCCAGAAAATTCATTTCGTGAGCAATGTGTCTGATCAACCACTTTTCTTTCAGTTTCTCATAGCCATGAATTAATTTTGAAGTCAGCACAAGTGACAATTTTTGTGCTGATAAAGGTAGTAAAAATCTCTCTTATGTTTGATTCACGTTAAGGTTAAACTAAAACATCTCTCATATATATGAGTGGAGGCTGCTTGCAATAACTAATTTGATAGATTGCATGCTTAATATGTGATCCAAAAAAGTATCTGTTTTCTTAGTCAGCTGAACCCACAATAACCAACAGCTCTTATGAAAAAATTAGTAAAATATGTCATTGTTATATTATATTGTCTTTTTAATTGTTGTATAATTATATAATGTTTGGGAATGAAAATAAACTTTCCAGAAAAAAGACTCCAGTTCATCCCAAATCTATTTAGGATATTTCTTTGCCATTTTGTACTTATATAATTGCCATTCATTAGGAATACTGTTATCCTCATAGAAGTTTCAGTGCCTAGTCATAAACTTTATTATTTCTGCAAATATTCAGCAAACTAGCTTTGTTTTAGATTAAATCCCAAGCTGATGAAATGGAAAACATGAACATTCCTCCACCACTTTTATCAGTGACTGATTTTGTTTCACAACAAGGCAACAGATCCAGAAACATAAGCAGTGAAAACTGTGGCTTAATGCCACAGTTAACCAAATAGTCTTTTGGCAGTTTCTTGTCTGTTTCATTTTAAATCTACCATTAAATGGTGCAGACTTTTTTGTAACAACCCAAAAAGTTTTTGTTTTAATGAATGATGGATGGATAAGTAGGTAGACAGATAGAATAATGATAGATAGAATAATATCCCATGCTTTTAAACTTGGACACCCATTACAAACTTTTTGTCACTTAAACCAGCATCAGAAAATGTAGGAGCCATATATTATAGGAAGCAAAACAAGAAGCCTGCTATAAAGCAAATAAACAGAGGCCCTGAAGAAATGATCAAATGACAAGTTATAAAGTCTAATGAAAACTGAAATTACAGTGGCAATAAAGTAGAGAAAACAACTCTTCAGTAGAAGTTACAAGATAGGAGAAAAAATAATGTGTAAGAACTAATTATGCAGAAACATTTTTATCTCTGCATTCTAATTCTCCTCAGTTTGAGGATTTCTATTAGGATGGCAGTGTTACCCCACATTGGCATTTTGACTCAGGTGAAGGGAGTTAGAACTTGGGGGGAATCTTTGAGGTAGACCAGATACCATAAGAGATTTTTGACAGAATAGAGCTTATTTTTCCTTCCTTCTACAAAAAATCAAAGCAAGGCCATCTTAAGTTTCTTTCACATGTTTCCTATTTTCTCATGTTAATGGCAATAGCACTTAGAATCATATATTGCTTCATAGTGCTTTATAGCACTGTCTGAAGGCTTTACAATATCAGCATATTTCCTCCAACAATCTGGGTCCTTATTTTACTGACCTTGGAAGGATGGAAGGCTGAGTCAACGTTTACGTGGTCAGGATCAAACTCCTGGCAGTGAGCAGTCAGCCTGCAATACTGCATTCTAACTACAGTATCACCACAACTTAGGTTAAGCTTTGTGTTTTAGTTACAGTACACTTCTCACAGTACAGTTCTCACTGTAGTCCTCTACATAAAAAGAAATAAGAGCAGCTGTGAAAGTGATGTGAACTTCTAAAACAGGGACAGATTAATGTACTCTTTACAGGAATTTTAAAAAGCTATGGCTTCGAGGATTTAGGACAGTATTTCTCAACTTTGGTATGATTTAAGATGTGTGGACTTTAAGATGCTGGAGTTGATTATATCCAAAGTTGTGCATGCTTTTTCTCTTTATTTTTGTCTGTCAGTTCTGAAATGGAACTTCTGATTCTTTTTGTGAGAGTTGCATCATTATATCTTCACTACATTCTATGGAAACAATTGGTGAGAGAAGTTAGAATACAGAAGAACAGAGTTGGAAGTGACCTTGGAGGGCTAGTTCAACACCTTGCTCAACACCTTGCTCAAGCAGGAAACCCTATACCATTCCAGACAATTGGCTGTCCAACTTCTTCTTAAAAACCAAGCTGTTTCACTGATTGTTTCCACTGACAGGAAATTTATCCTAAATTTTAGGTTAGATCTTTTTGTTAAGTTTCCATCCATTATTTCTTGTCCTGCCCTCAAGTGCTTTGGAGAATAAGTCAACCCCCTCTTCTCTGTGACAGCCCTTCAAACATTGGAAGACTAATATCATGTCACCCATAGTTCTTCTCTTCTTTAGACTAGACATACCCAATTCCTATATGCTTTAGCTTCCAGTTCTCTGATCATCTTTGTCACTCTTCTCTGAACTCTTTCTAGAGCCTCAATATCTTTTTTGTAACTCAACCAATCCTGAAAATTCAGTTAGAATCTAATGTTATGACATGAGGAAGATCTAAACTTTCTGTTTGGTCCATTGCCAGTACAGGATACTTATTACTTATGATTTTTCAGTCATTACATAGATGATTCAGCCCACTGCAAATGTACTCCATGCCTGTGTATTTCAGATTTGATTAAAACATGTATTTCATTCTGTTTTAATAGCAGTTCCAACTCTTATTGATTTGTAGTCCCTGACATGCTCCCATCTCACCAGTGCTGCCCACAACAGCCATTTCATCCTGGGCTGCCAAGCTGCTATGGTCTCTGTTGTTGCTCTTTGCTGTTTCTTAAATTAATCCTGCTGTAAATCCAAAGGCTGGTGGCCTGTTAAATCAATCAGTTATCTTCACCCCTAGAAGCTATCTATTCAACTCAGTGGGCACCATTTCTTTTTCTGGCAAGACTGGGTGGAACATGCTCTTCTTCCTCAACTATGTATGGTACAGCAAAAGCTTCTTTTCTGTCATTCTTTGTCTATATTACTTTATTTTCAGCTTCTTTATTTGCAGTGTAGGAGGATAGATTGTTTTTTTTAAAAAAACCACTTTCCAAATCAACTTCTATGCTTTAGAGACTGAAAGAAATGACATTTTCAAACATTAAATTAACCCAAATGCGGAAAATGGTATGGGATGCAAGCTGAGTAAATGAAATGAAATGAACCTAAAATGAAATCTAAAACATCCCACTTGAAATAGCTGAAAGGGAAGATTTACCCTGCAAGAATATTTAAAGATGTAGACTAGAGAGAAATTCTGTATACTTTGGGGATCAAATTTCTCCCCATTTGATCTTAAATGAACTGATCTCTTAGTCATACCTGCATAACTGAAGTCTGTGTAATTTTATTTTCATTTCTAAAATGCTGCAGCTTGGTCAATGGCTAAAAGAGCATGTACTATGGTCTGATGAGGCATAGTTGGCCACTACGGTTTCTTTCCAGTAGGAAATAATGAGTCATACTTTGGATGCAAGTTAAACAGGCTGTTAAAAAGAAAGTCAGGAAAAAAGGACTGTGGAAAATTTAGAACAATGGTGAAAGGCAAAGTTTTCAGCTATATCAGCTATACATCACCTTTCAAGAATATGGCACTTTTTCTCATCAATTTATTTATTTTGCTAGGTGGGTGTGGATATTTTTTGGTTTTATTCCTTTATTATAACTTAAATATGAGCCAGCAGTACGTAGCAGCAGACAAAAAAGCTAATACAATCATTGGTTGTATAAACAGAGACATATCACATGAAGTATTAGTACCACTTTATAAAACCTTAGTAAAACTTGGAATACTATATCCAGTTTTGGTCATCACACATTACAAAAAAAGATGTTGAGCCTTTGGAAAAAGTGCAGAGAACAGCAACTAAGGCGATTAAAGGCCTGGAGACTAAACACATGAAGAACGGTTGCAGGATTTGGGTATAGCTAGTCTAGAAAAAAGAAGGACTAGGGCTGACATGACAGCAGTATTCCAGTATTTGAGGGGCTGCCACAAAGAAGAGGGGGGCAACTTATTTTCCAAAGCACCAGAGGGCAGGACAAGAAACAATGGATGGAAACTAATCAAGGAAAGAAGCAACCTGGAATTAAGGAGAAACTTCCTAACAGTGAGAACAATTAATCACCTTGCCTTCAGAAGTTGTGGGTGCTTCACCACTGGAGGTTTTTAAGAAGAGACTGAGACCCATTTGTCTGAAATGGTATAAGATCTCCTGCTTGAGCAGGGGGGGTGGACTAGAAGACCTCCAAAGTCCCTTCAAGCTCTATTCTGACACAGAAGACAACAAACAGTATCCCAATACTGTTTTTGTGACTTCCAGAATAGGGACATTTGTGGGTGGAATAAAAAAATTCAAGATGGCAACTGCAAACATGTAATGAAAGTCCTATTCCTTTCCTCTTTGTGTTGGGCTTCAGTCATGAAACCACACCTACATCTTCTGTTGTTGTTCTTGTTATTCTTATTGTTATTGTAGCTGTTTAATACCATCACCTCTACCCTGCAGATGATCCTGTTCCAGAGCTTCCAGTGCAGTGTTTCTCAACCTTGACAACTTTAAGATATACAGGTGAAACTCGAAAAATTAGAATATTGTGCAAAAGTTCATTTATTTCAGTAATGCAACTTAAAAGGTGAACCTAATATATGAGATAGACTCATTACATGCAAAGCAAGATAGTTCAAGCCGTGATGTGTCATAACTGTGATGATTATGGCTTACAGCTCATGAAAACCCCAAATCCACAATCTCAAAAAATTAGAATATTACATGCAATCAATAAAACAAGGATTGTACATAGAACAATATCGGACCTCTGAAAAGTATAAGCATGCATATGTACTCAGTACTTGGTTTGGGCCCCTTTTGCAGCAATTACTGCCTCAATGCGGCATGGCATGGAAGCTATCAGCCTGTGGCACTGCTGAGGTGTTATGGAAGACCAGGATGCTTNCTTTGGACCACTAAGCAACAGACCAGTTCTGTTTTTCTTTAGCCCAGGTAAGACGCTTCTGATTTGGGGTTTTCATGAGCTGTAAGCCATAATCATCTTACTTATGACACATCACGGCTTGAACTATCTTGCTTTGCATGTAATGATGCAAATGTCGTATTCCTCTTGTCAAGCCGCTCCTGAACAACAAACAACATCAATTGCCTAGCTCAGTGATGGCGAACCTTTTAGAGACCGAGTGCCCAAACTGCAACCCAAAACCCACTTATGCATCGTCGAGTGCTGGGTGGTTGTGGCTGCAAGATCTTTTTTTTCCTGTGAGAAGTTGAAATTGACTGATTGATTGAACTTTTTTTTTTTGTACACGGCGGCGGAGGCCTAAAGTGAAAAGGTTTTATAAAACCCAGCTGAAGGCCTAGGACTGGGGCGATGGCACGCGTTCCCACAGAGAGGATTCTGAGTGCTGCCTCTGGCACCCGTGCCATAGGTTCGCCACCACTGGCCTAGCTTATGTTTGAACATATAAGGTGAAGAACAGTTCACTATTTTATTCTAAGAGGTACCCTAGTTGGAAAGATTTTATCAACATCCAAGTGAAATCCAGTTCAACATTCCTAGAAAAGAAATCCATTATTCTCTGTTCTGCTCTGGAGCACCAGACCAGAATCCTTCCATCCTTCTGCATGAAGTCTCCTCATTACTTGAAAGTTATATACATATTAAGCTTAAATACAGTATGTTAAAGATCTAGCAGCTAAATACACATTACAGGCCAAGCTTTATTTGTATTAACCTTAGTATGTTGTGCAAGCTCAGCCCATCTAGTTAATTTATGGTTCAATGATTTATATAAAGAATATGGCTTAACTGAACAACCAGATTAAGCCTGTGATGTGATCAGAATTAAAGACTGATTTCCTATCTCCCACTCTCTACTTTTCTGAGCATAACATTCCCTCAATCTCTTATAAAAATTATTTCCAGTTCCTGAATCATCTACAATGTTTTTTTTTCAGTCTGAATCTTCTTAATGTGACAGAGGAGCGATCGTGAAATCTGACTAATGCAGAATATAATAGAATTATTGCTTCTAAGATTGCAAATGGAATTTTATTAAATTTGCATTTGCTTTCTTGGCAGTCACATCACATTTCAAGTTCTTTTCCTAACTTTCTGTTGCAACCATCATGCCTGTAACTTGCCATTATTCCATATCCTGTAATCTGGGAAGATACAGAATAGATAGTGATCTATATTTCTCAGGTTTTTGAACAGGGCCATCATAGTCTCCTTCCCTCAAACTCTCCTAGTAGGTACATAATGTGAAAGGTCTCATAGATTATTGTGTTTGTTTTAATCATAAATTAGAAGGTGTTGGGTTGGATTATCCTTCCTTCTTCCCTTGCTCCCTCCTTGTGTATTTTGAAACAAGACTTACAGAGAAATATTAAAGTGTCTTCAGCAGTATACAGCAGTACATATTTGTCCAAATCCTAACATGGAAGTTTTCCTTGTATCTGCCTTTTTGTAAAACTCGCTTGTGAGATGAGTATTTATATAAATTAGACAAATAAATAAAATAAGCTTTTTAAAATAAAACTTATAGGTTGTGAAAACATACCACAAGAAAACAAGGAGCCCTACTCCACCCCTTAGAAGACCGTTCAAAGTTACTTTGGGGCTTAGCTGGTGATCAAAGTTGGTAACCCTTCTGGAATAATTTCAACAGTATAGTAGGATCCTCTATGCAATCAGTCCATGCTGAATCACTTGGTCACAGCAGGAACTCATGCATGAGGCAGATGTTCATAGGAAGGTTTTCAGTTTTCACATAGCACTTCTCTATGGTTGAACTGCATTCTTTGAGGTCCAACTGGGACAGGAAGGTTGCTATAGGCACGGCTGGTGCTATGACATAGAGAAAGACAAAGACCATCTTCGATGCAAGACATAGAGTTTCCAGAGGGACAGAGTGCAGGAGCCCACAATATTTCTTACTGAAACATTGTCTCTATTATCCATAAAAAGTGGCCACTCTGCCTATTGGAGAAATGGACCTGTCATGTGAACCCCAACCTTTTGCCTCCTTGCTGTCTATGGCTTTTGGCATAAACTACTTTATGTTATTGTCTTCCAGTAATGTAAGCCATTCTAATTTTTTTTTCCTGGAATAATGGACTGTTAAATCTCTAAATTAATGAGTAGATACAGTATTTATGTAATACATTGGTGCATTACAGCATTAAAAAGACAGGAATAATTTATTAATTCTTGGCAAGGTAGATCAAAAAGAGAAAAATAAAAAAGAGTGATCCATATGCTGATTTACCGTATTTTCCGGCGTATAAGACGACTGGGCGTATAAGACGACCCCCAACTTTTCCAGTTAAAATATAGAGTTTGAGCGAGAGAGAGGGGGGGAAGAGAAAACTTGATGAATAATATGCCAAACCACATGTGTAAAGGAATAAAATAGAATACCCGTATTTTCCGGCGTATAAGACCACTGGGCATATAAGACGACCCCCGACTTTTGAGAAGATTTTCAAGGTTTAGAAAGTCATCTTATACACCAGAAAATACGGTATTCCTGTTTCACCTTTCACATTCTACATCTTATAATCTGAGATTAACATTTTTCCCCTGCATAGAAAAACAGGTTTAGCTAGGAGTCTTCAAACTTCTGCAACAATGCTGTGGGCCAACATATCCAAAGATTTCCATTTCCATCCTCCAAGAACAAACACGATCCCTATACAGTAATCTCAAGAAAGGGAAACAAATGTCTCATCTTTGCGTGGTATTCTTTCAGCAAGCTCTGGATGTTCTAGTAATGCAAAAATAGTGATGTAGCTGAGGGTGTGAGGAGGCAAGATCCACACCATCAACCAGGGCTCTTCTGATGGGAGGGAGCAGGGATTAAAAAAAAAAAATCAAGATGGCAGCTGCACGTAAAAAAGGGCAAGTTTTGAATATGTAGTTGTGGCTGTCATCTCAATTTTTTTTGACCCACTACCCGCAGCAGATGACCCTACCTTCAACTAACAGGTTTGGAGGTAGCATTAGGTGGCATCTTTTCCAGCAGGCGTAAGGTGATCCTCATTCTGCCGTCTATAACTACTACAAGAATAACATTAGTCAGGACATGGAGGTGAAGCACTTACTTTGTTTTTAATAAAACTCTTATGCAAGTTCATAAGAAATGTATAAAATGCGTATATTGGCACTAAAAGATTGGGATAATCACAATTTAATAAGCATGCCAATAAAAACTAAAAAGATGTAGAAAAGAGGGTAGGGATGATCATGAAATTATTTTATTTTTCGGGCTTAAGAGCCTAACATAGAGAAATAATATTGAAACACAGGCCATTGTGGGCTCATGTATACAGAAGTGATGATGGGTGTGTTTGGATTGAATGGTGACATGATTTGCATAGTGGAGTTGGAGGGAAGGAAAAATGAAAAGCACTGCTTTGTTGAGTTCTTTACAAGTAGTCCTTAACTTACAACCATTCATTTAGTGACCATTCAAAGTTATAACAGCACTGAAAAAAGCGACTTATCACCATTTTTCACAACCTTTGACCATTCCAACATCCCCATGGTCACGTGATCAAAATTCAGACATTTGGCAACTGACTCATATTTATCACAGTTGCAGTGTCACTGTGACCTTGTGACAAGCAAAGTCAGTGGGGAAACCAGAATCACTTAACATGTGGCAAGAAAGGTTGTAAAATGGGATAAAACTCACTTAGCAAATGTCTCACTTAGCAACAGATATTTTGGGTTAAGTTGTGGTTGTATGTCCCAGGTGGAACAAGTACCTGATTTCTTAAATCATTGTCCCATCACTTTATTCTGCTCATTAATAAGATTACAGAAATGTCAAAATTTACACACAAGTACAGCACACTGCCAATGAAGATGGCTGGCAGTTTATTGGACATGCAAAACCACCTCATGATGAATCCATCACTTAGCGCTATCACATTACCCAGCTTTTAAAATTATTGGCCACCATAACACCTTAGATATTCTTAGACCTGAAATTGTTAAATAATGCTTCAAAGTACCAGGGATTTTTTAAAATGTTATTTGGAATATAGTGTAATTTAACCTATATTTATGTCCTGGTCATAAATCTTCTTTCCTTATTGTTTGTATTTCTCTTCATTCAATAGTATTTCTCTTTAATTCAACAGAATTAAAGTATGAGAAATGAATGTATACTGGAGTACTTAATCTTTGTAAATGTCTGTCTAAGAAGAAATCTTTCCTGCATCCATTCAGTGTTGTAACTCTTCTTCTAGCTCCAAACTGAAATAATGTTTTTAAAAATATTCTTTAAATTAGACCTACGCATTAAAGTTCTTCATTTTGTTTAAGACACTACAATACTAACTTTCCAGGCATTTCACTTCTCTGGTCTAGCAGCAACACAATGTTTACCCACTTTGGCAGAATGGGGACAATTAGCAGTTTCTGACAACCAAACACAAATAACAAAATATCAGACTCTCTAGAATGCATAGAGCACTTAAAGTTTTCTCCTCCAAATAGTTATGTTTATGTACATAAATAACTCTTGCACAATTGCAGTTCCTGCAGTCAGCGTTATACAATTGCCACACTAGTACTCTTCAAATATTAAAACAAAATATGTGTGAACGCAATGAAAACAAAGATTGGGTTGAAATCTGTTGAGCAATCAGTCCTGAGCAAATCTGTGAAGTAAACTTAAAGGAAGTAAAGCATTGAATAAGAATAAATGAAATGATATAATATTGAACAAAAAGTGAAAATAAAACTAATTATGTCTACCTCCTTAATTTATATTTAGGTACACCTATAGGGAATTGTGGTGATGTTAGAAAGGAGGATAATAGAGTCAAGAATGGATTGGTGTTGCATGACTATGCACTGAATATAAAAGGTGAATGATTGAAGATGGTTGATTATGTAGAAAAAGGTGAAAGAATAGAACAAAAAAAGGTATGTCAGTGGTTGATCATGTAGAAAAAATGCAAAATAATGAAATCAGCATGCATGTGTGCATGTGTGTATGTAAGTACTGCATGTTTTAAGAGTAAATGAGTTGAGAAGAAGACCAAGTAAATCATGGCTAGTTGGAAGTGATGAGATCATCCAAAGTAAAGGTACTAGAAGTTTGAACAAACAAAAGACATTGTATGAACCAGAGTGAATGGTTACAAGGAGGGTGGTTCACAAGGATAAAAAGACACAAAGAAGGTCCTTAGAGGGGTATTGAGGTAAATTGGAGTTAGTTATTTTCATTTCATTTTCTCTTTTTTATTATTGCATGCTTTAAATGTTTAGGCCTTACCATTGCTTACCTCCTTAATGGCCTTTCATAGCTCCTCCCCCTGCCCCCAGCATAGAAAAGTTTTGATAAGAAAATAATGAGGCCAATTGGTGTTTTGGTACTCCAAATGCAAAAAGGTGGCCTCAGGTGCGCCTCATTTCAATGCATTGTTTTGATGAATAGCAGATCAATACCTGATCAATATTTTGAATCAGGTAATATCAGACCAGTTCCAGCTCCTTTCATTACCTTAATGCTTCTTGTTTGCCATCACTCTAGTTAAGCAGCTTAATTCAGGCTTGTTAATATTCCCCAGGGCAAGGATTGATTAATTAATTAATTTATTGGTAAATGAATCCCATCTCGTCTGAAGTTTAGAAGCTAATCTTCAATGGACAATATTTCCTTTCTAATTGTCTTTTTCAGTTTGGTTTGAGTCTAATCACAGACATACAAAATTGTATCCAGACATTCCATGCTTATCATGGGATCTTTTAATTAGTGGAAAGAATGAGCTATGAAAAAGGTAGTTTTGTTAAATCCTATCAGCTTCCAAAGCTTTTCCTGTTTAATTACATGAATGAAACCTGAATTTATTCTTCAAACTCAGTGTGATAAGGGAACTAAGTTTCTGTTTTGATACATATAAGTACATGTATCAGTATTTTTTATAGTGTGACATTGTGTAATCTGTTTCGTTGTTATTTTTTGTCGCTGTCCAGGGGTGATTATATATTAAATGGGTGGCTGTAGAAATCTTTTAAACAAACAAACTTTGCTACATCATACTGACCAGTGCACTGAAATGCTTTTTATTTCAAATGAAGAATAGAATTTTCATTAGAAGGCCGAGCATGTTGTTTGCTTCTGAATTGAACATTTTTACACATCAGTTCTCAGGTGGAAAGTTTTCAGAGTCATTTACAAATAAATAAAACCAATCTGCCTCTGAACAAAGATTTGACACAAAGAAAGGAGGATGTGGAAAGGAAGTGAGTTGTTCAGGATAATTCCAAATTTCCTTGCTATTTTAAGCACACTTTTAAGAGTTGTCACCTCCATGTTCATATTTAGCCACACTCCTAAAAGCTAACAGCAATTAAATCCAACTATAAAATATAATGACATTTCAAGACTGTAAGCAATATAATAAAAATAAGAGCTGTATAGCCAATAAATAGCCAATAATAGTCATTCGTATGAAAAAACTACCTGTAATTAAATACCCAGAGAGATATTTAATATATGGTACCATGCCATGAAATAGGAGAAGGCAATTCTAAGCTTTTGGTTTGGGGACGTCTTCATTGTCATACCCCTGGAATCAGAGACCCATGCTCAAAGGAATTAAATTTTCCTCTTTTTTAATGGCATTATGTTGGCACTTCAAGAATTTATCTGCTTTTTAACTGGCATGCATCATGTTAGATGGATAGATTCCCCAACCAATTTACTTCTGAAAGTTCTTTTTTGTGTTGTTTTAAGTTTGCTTTGCTATATCTGCATGCACCTTTACTACTGTGACATATTTTTCCTTGTTAGACATGTTTCTTTTTCTTTTCTTGCCACATTTCTCAGTGACAACAGGACCCCCTTGCCCCTTCTGTGGCATAATATGGGACTGCATAGCAGAGATTAAATCCTGCTTCTCCTTCAATTCCATTCTTTAGCAATCTTTTGGAAAGCAATACAACTTATAAAAGCTCTTAACCGAAGCTAACACTATTGTCCGACTTGATTTTTCACTTCTGTTGTGCAGAAAACTTCTCTTTATTTTCTTCCCTAGCAGTTCTCATTATGTCTGATGAAAAAACATATTGGAAAACATTCTCATGGGTTGAGTGTGATATTGTAGTATTTATCTTAAGCAAGCATTATCTGGTTATGAAGAGTTATGAAGTTTTATTTGATGTCTAGCTTGCAACTCCATCCTTGTAATTTTACCCCATTAACTTTGGTTATGTCCTCTATGCCATAGAGAATAAGTTCACTTTTTCTTCTGTTGACTGACAGAAGTTTGTTATCATATATCTTCTCAATCATCTTCTTTATAGCTAAACGTACCCAGATCCTTCATGTAGCCTGTTGCCATAACTTTCCCAGTTTTACTGTGCACAGCAAAGGTCTTCCCTGGGCATACCTTCCTAACTGGAAGACATGTGCATTGTGACATCCCAAACCAAGCTCCACCCTTTCAGTATTGCTTTGATTTATCATACACAAGTACATAAGAAGTGGAATTTATATCACAATATTGCAATATGTGTTTTGTCACTGGCTCTCTTTTATTTAATTTATTTTTATTTACATAATTTCTATGGCTGCCCATTTCACAGTTGTGACTTGCCCTCCAAGGGATGCTTATAATGGTTACATGAATATAATTTGTGGCATCTATATGTGAGTGAGAGCAGGAATGAATGAGGATTTTTGACTACAACATGCAATAAAATGATATCATAGTGGCCCAACTGGAGTTGAGATCAACTGCTGAAGGGGGATAAGACTAAAGAACTTGAGGACACCTACTTGATCCTTCTGAAGAATGGAATACATCCTAGGGGGTGAGCATAAATTATATTTGAAGACAATCTAGTTCTTCGGCATTCTGAAATCCTTTGATTTGAGTCATGTTGTTTTCCTTGAATGGCAAGATGAGAACCCAGCATCAATTAGTCACATCATTAAAAATGTATGCAAAAGAATGAAAGGAAGGCACAGATGAGGAGAACATTCTGAATGACTTGCATACATATAAAGGGGAAAAATACTGTCACTTGATACTTCTGAAGTTTAAAGTAATAAAATGCATAGCAATGATGGGACAGGGGAAGCACAAAAATACAAATTTCAATATGAAAGAGATTACTAGTGTTTGATCTGCTTTCATCTAGCATCCAGCTTTGGGTTATGACAATATTAAACCTGCAAAATGTGCTAGATTTTCCACTTTCATGTAGTCTCAGACCCATTCTGATTGAGCTTATTATATAGAGGGAGTTTAGAAGCAACATGCTTACTGTATGGCCTGGCCACAAAATTAGATTCTGATATTTTATTAATCTGAATTTCAGAGGCCATCAGTTTAAGTCAGATCTGAATCCAAAGTCCTGTTGCGAGTTGGGAACTTATTTCAAAAGCTTGATCTGCATCCAAAATCTTCATGCCTCATAGAATTTCATAGTTATCTAACAAAGGAACTTCTAAAACTGAAATAGTTCAAACCTGCATGCCCAGTTGATACTTATTGCCAATTTTCAGACACTTTTAGAATATTAAGGTTTCTTTAAAAAAAAAAGACCTAACATCTATGTAGACTCATTTTTGCTTTGTTTTTCCGACATAATTAGATGTTGTATCCCAGCACAGGGCTCCTTCCACATGAATGAAGCTGCTGAAATCCAATGAAATGGAGCAGATGCCTTTGTGCGGTGGTTGTCACAGTTTTGGGGTAAGAAAGAAATATTCTAGAACAACTTCCTGGACAAAAACATGCTTAATTATAGAAAGATAGGTTTGTACATTGGATTTTGTGCTAGGCAGCAAAAAAAAGGTTCACCTTGTAATGGGGAGGGAGGAAATTGGCTTTGGGAGACAGAACGTCGATGAAATACAAAATGCACATTTTCAGTGAATTGTACCACAGAAAAGAAAGGTGTTTGATAGCAAACACTAAGCTGAGTAGATAGAAATCATTTTCTCTTAGCAACACTGAAAACTTGTTAAATGTGACAAATGTACAGCTCTCTTGAGCCTGTTGGATGTATTTTTTTGCAAAGTGTTTCTGTTTCAGATAGGTAGAATTTTATGTTTTTCTAGAAACTAGTGTACCAGGTTTAAAATGGCGCTTTTTTAATTTTTGGGTGGGGGATAGGAGTGCATATGCAGATTCCATAGCTCATTCCCAGATTTCTTTTTATTCAGTAATCAGAAAGGTTATTTAGGGTGAAAGCCTTTGTGTAAACATGCAAGAAAATGTGGCACCATTAAAAGCAATCTATATTTACTTTATGATTTCTTCCTAACATCCCCAGAGTTATCTTTTCTCTCCAGAAAAAGGAAAGGCCATTTATTAAAGGCTAGAAAGCATTTATCAGGAACAAAAACATTCCCATGCTACCCAAGGCTTCAAAATGCTAGTACTAAGTGGAGTCTCCATCTGGTATCTACTTTGAGGAAATATTTCTGGTCTCTCTCTCTCTCTCTCTGTGTGTGTGTGTGTGTGTGTGTATGTGTTTACATATACACAGATTTTTTTTGTGTATGTGTGTAACCGGAGTGAAGACATTTGAGAGAATGTTACTCTACAGAAGATTATTATTTTGTCAAATGTTCAGATTAAATTTAGCATTTTTATCCACCTACCAAGTCCTTCCCAAACACCTAGGATAGACAGATGTTAATGTTTCATAGTGTTACAGATATTGTTACAGAATGTAAGCTGTTCCAAATAAAGCTGCCTTTTGCAATTGACCAATAGGGATTTTGTCAATACTGATGAAGTTTAAGTAGTACTCCACATATTTCAGAATTGTACCCAAGGCATTTATTTACTATTGTGATATCTTTGCTTTCTTTTGCCACAGTCATTCTACTTTGATTTGCATGGTGTTTTTTTTTGTTTTGTGATTTTCTTCAGTTTTTTCTCTTCTAGTCTGCTGTCTCTAGGTTCTGCCATGTTCACTATCCAGACTATTTTGTTTTTCTTACCAACAATTTTTAGGCCTGGAGTGTTACATGGCCAGTGCTTGTCTATTTGAATTCTAAAGTCCCAGAGCTCTTTAGCTTCTTTGCTTTTTTATTATTTTATCTATTTTGAGGTCCCACCAGTTCTTGTTTTCAGGCTAATGGTATTTGTTGCAGATCTCCCATAGCAGCATTTTTGTACCTTTTGTTGTTTGTAGCCAGTATACAAACATCTTCTTGCAACAGCAATTTTGATGGTTCACTGTTTCTTTAGCTTCTTTGCAGAGATGGCATTTGCTTTCTGTTGCTGTTTTCTCAAGTCTGGCTCTGTATTCATTTGTTTTTAAGGTTTGGCCCTTCTATCTCTTTCTTCAACTTTCCTTCTCTTAGCCACTGCGTTATTATTATTCTATACACAAACATGTGAAATCACATCTGCTAGTTCTTTGGTTGCTATTGGCCTTCATGCTGATTAAATTCTTCCCAAGATTCTACATAATGTCTCAGTATGGTACTATATATGTACAGATCCAAGCAGTGTGGTCTTTTGTAATTGACAGATAAAATTTTTGTCAATGAAACAATTTTTAAAAATCAGATAAGGGAATTTCAGATATTTGTTGAAGACTGACAGAACATCTTTTCATCTGTGGAGGGCATGTAATAAAACTACAAAACATTCATATCAAATATGTATTTTGATGCCGAAGAATTCAAAAATGAATATACAATTGATACTAGAATTTTTCTTTTGGGTTTAATGGACAAAAAACAGAGACATCTTATGAAACTTTGTTTTTATATATAATAACAGCAATAACTCTCATAAATGCTCAAAGGTGGAAGAATTTATAAATACTTACAATAGAAGAATGAATTATGAAGTTGGTGGAATTGGCAGAGATAGCAAAATTAACAACCTTGATGAAAGAAAAGGCTTTGACAAATTTTAGTTTTACTTGGAAACCATTTTTGGATTTTTTTTTGCAAGAAATTGAAAGAAATGAAAAGTTGATTAGGAGATTTGATTTGATGATATATATATATATATGGAAAATTTGTCAATGCATGTATTTTCTAGGTACAGTACTGTCCAAGATTGGTTTATATAGCACCCAGTGTATGCCAATAACTACTGGGACCACCACAGCTGGTTATACCATTTTTTTTCAGATCTTGATACTTTGTGATCTTCTCCAATTCTTTGTCTTCTGTTCTACTATTTCCTGGTATTGACATATCAATTATCCACACTTTTATTTTTCAAGCACAGTTAAATCTGACATGATATGAGCCAAGACTTCATCACTTTGTATTTGGAAATTGTTTAACTTGCTCCTTTTCAACTATTTTTTTCAACTCTATTTTCCCACCAATTTTTCATTTCTGGCACATAATAGTTTTAATAGAATTTCCAATGAATATTATTGTTATTATTATTTTAAATATATGCATTGCTTTCTGCTTATTTTAAGTAGCAGAAGTGGATTATAACAATCAAATAAGACAAAAGATATAAAATCCAAAATTTAAATCATATGCATGTTATCAAAATGGTTAAACTTAATGAACAGCTTAAAGCTTGGTGAAAGAAATTAGGCTTAGCCATTTTCTTAAATGCTTGCAGCTTGGAGGACAAATGCACTAGCCTTGGATACATTGAATACCACCAAGGGATAAAATAACTATTTTCTTTCAGCCTATTTGGTACTTTGCAGATCTAAGTAGCCAGATGTTATTCTACAGTGTTAAACCTATGGTGAATTGAAATCATGGGCCTTGCATTTTAAATAACTATATATAGTGCATTAGCTGTAGGAACTGTTCAGATCCTAGCATTTAGGACTGTTGCAGGAAAAGCTATAAAGACTCTATCTAGGTTTTTTAAGTTGTCAGAGCAGAGAGATACAGAATGTTATGTCATAGCCTCATGTATGGGATTTTACACAACCTCCACACCCTCTTGAAAGAGGGAGAATTTCTCTTGTTTTGCACAGTGCCTATCCTGAGTGATGCTTTTAGTTATGTAGACCATCAGGATGCCCTATGTGACCACCAGTGTCATCCTATTTTGGAACTTCATCAAGACAGATATCAAGACTTTCTTCTGGGAGACCACAGACTCAACATTTTTTAGTCCTGGTCTTATAGGAAATTCTATAAAATGTTCCTTTAAAATCCTGGTTATCTGAGTGGACAAGTTGCTCCTGACCCTGGAGACAAATTGGCTCATGTGTCAATATAGATCCACCACTCCTTCCGTAGAGTAAACAGGAATGTGGTCATTCTTTTTCCAACATTTGTTCTGACCTGAGTATGCTATATTATCATAATATGCAAAGGAATAAAAAGATTAAAGAGCATTCTTTTTTAACCTATCAGATTCTTTTGAAAGAGAGAAAAGCAAGATTTATTGCTGCAGAACCAGTGTCTGGTAAGTTATACAGATTGACCACGTGGTTTATATGAGTTAGTGAAATTAGAAGGTTCCATTAGGACAGGCTGAATTGACACTATTGACAAATATCACAGTGACTTTAGAGCAGGGGTAGTCAACCTTGGCTCTTTTATGACTCGTGAACTTCAATTCCCAGAATTCCTGAGCCAGCTTAGCTGGCTCAGGAATTCTGGGAGTTGAAGTCCACGAGTCATAAAAGAGCCAAGGTTGACTGCCCCTGCTTTAGAGCAATTAGATTTTTTTTTTCATTTATGAATGATTCCAATCAGAAGTTTGAAGGCATGCCAGAGATCAACAAAAATTGGCATCTTCTCCCTAAATAGCTCTGTGGATGGTCTGGTGCCAAATGGCTTCCCTCATTTATGCACCAGTCTTCATTGGTTAGCCTTTTCTTTTATTCCCTCTCTAAAGTTTTACTGGAGTTGCTTTAATGTATTAACTCGAAGTGCTTCAGTAAAATCAGAGATGCTTTCCCTGAGATCATGAACTTTTTAATCATTCAAAAGCCTAACCGTTGCCAGGGAGAAAAGAAAAAGGGTAAGGACAGGTCTTCCCTGCTCATTTTTATTTTCACAGGACAGAACATAAATGCTTACACATCACTAACATTGAGCTGAATGGGGATATGAGTCTCAGAAACACTTTGTCATTTTCATTAAACCTGGCTTTTTCCCAAGTAATTCCCTCCCGTCCCCCGCTCACCATCATATAAGAGACCCTACAAAGCCGTGTTGAGCAGAGATATGTTTTCCCTAACAGTTCTCAATCAATTTGATGGAAGAGAATTTGCTGTAACAATTTGTTTCAGCGGAGAAGACAATTTCTGGGAAATTATGAGGTTCTTAACCTTATTTTGTAAAGCGTTGGCCAAGGACTGTGCATAAATCTCATGTCTTTCATGGTACAATCATTTCCATTGTGATTTGCAGTCTACATGACTTCTCACATTTTAATTCAATTTCAATCTTACCTTAGGCTATTTCAAATTCAAGTATGAAAAGCCTGGAATGATGCAGGCTAATTAAAAGATATGTGATTGAAAACAAAAGACCCTCTGAAGCATCTTTCATATTCCAAAAGAATTTGGAAAATTTGAACATAAAGATTTCCTTTGGAGAAGAAAAAGTTTTAGTAATTATAAGCCTTGGATACCTGAAGTGACCAGGCAAGCCAAATCATTTTAACATATCTTGCCTCCCTATCAAAAAGGGCGGGAGCTACAGTTGCTTGATAATACCTGTCATTTTGAAGTCAGTGACCATTTCTGTGGACACCCCGGAGCAAGA
>NW_015390775.1:0-20024 GCF_001527695.2 Protobothrops mucrosquamatus | reverse complement strand
AAAATTTGAACATAAAGATTTCCTTTGGAGAAGAAAAAGTTTTAGTAATTATAAGCCTTGGATACCTGAAGTGACCAGGCAAGCCAAATCATTTTAACATATCTTGCCTCCCTATCAAAAAGGGCGGGAGCTACAGTTGCTTGATAATACCTGTCATTTTGAAGTCAGTGACCATTTCTGTGGACACCCCGGAGCAAGACAACTTTTAGAACACAATAAATGAGATGAATACAGATAGTCCTCGACTTACAACAGTTTGTTTAGTGACCGTTCAAAGTTACAAAAGCACTGAAAAAAGTGAGTTATGAACTTTCCAATATCCCCATGATCATGTGATCAAAATTCAGATGCTTGGCAACTGGTTTATATTTATGACTGTTGTTGTATCCCAAGATCATGTGATTCCCTTTTGTGAGCTTCTGACAAGCAAAGTCAATGGGGAAGTAACAACTTGGTTACTAACTTACCAACTGCAGTGATTCACTTAAAAACTGAGGCAAGAAAGGTCATAAAATGGGGCAAAATTTACAATAAATGTCTCAATTAACAACAGAAATTCTGTGCTATGTTGTGGTCATAAGTCGAGGACTACCTCTACATTTAAAAATAATAATGTTGAGAAAAATGCCTTTAAATTTCTCTTCATGTACCTAACATATACTCTGATTTGGCTTTAGGCAACCAACAGTTGAGATCTCTTTTAAAGGGATCTTCACGCATATTCTGTGTATTCTGATAACCATTTTGCAAAAGCCAGACTGTGTGTCTGATGTGAAGGGCAGCATTAAGGACAAAGGTTAGCTTGACCATTCTGGATAGTCCCATTATAAAATATAATAAAAAAATTCCCCATTAATATCCTAAAATCACACAAGCACAAACTATCTTTCTCACTTCGCTATTCTTAGCAGACATGAAAAATACTTATTTTATTGACAGCTACCAGACTAAGAATAATTAATGTCTCTTTCATCGCTGGTTGGATAAATGCAAAATCTGGTAACATATTTTTCCTGTGTTAAACCAACCAATTTGCAATCAGTTCACAGATTCTATCTAAGCTGGCAATTAAAAATTTCTGCTAATGTCCTTTATAAGTAACAGAAATCTAATTTTCTATATAAACTTTCTTGTCACTGTAACAGTGTTCCATTTTTCTCACAAATTGGAACCAAATAATCATTCATATAATAAATTGATAAGTTTCCTCTCATCATTGATTGCCTTTTTACTTTTTCCACAACACTATCATGCTTGCATAAGCCCACGATCATATACACTTGTCCATACTATCATACTGCTGAAATGTGACTGGTATAATTTTGTGCAGCAGAATAAGCAGGCAACTCTTTATGGTTCAAGTTTCTATATATAGAGACACTTCTTAGCTCTCTTTATACATCCAGCTGTAGATGTGAGAACAGATGCTGGATACAATAATAATCCTGTTTTTATTTCTCTTGTGAATTTATTGAACAAAACTATGAATAATGTCTTAGCTAGATGAAAGCCTCTCTCCATTACATCCTAAAAGTACTGCTCTGTCATAAATGTGACTATATATTTGGCACCAATCAATAAGTATGGAACAGCATATTTTTGTAAAAGTAATATACGTAGATGACAATGCATGCAGAAAAAAAATCATTCTTTAAAAAAGGATATGAAAAATAGATAGATTGAATGGAAGATTGAAGAAATGACAGATTAAAAACAATGAATAATGATAGATTCCGCCATTGCTAATTATAACTTCTCTGTTCAATATAAACATCACCTTAGAATGCATGTCCATGAAATTACCTAGTTGAGCAGTGAAATAAAAGACATAGAATTTCTGTTTCCACAATGGAACATCTTCATTGGTAGTGTATGTAGGTAGGCAGGCCATGACAGTGGAGTTGAGCGAGGGAGTCTGTTACACAACTACAAAATTTTGTTGCACAAAGGTAAGTAAATGTAAAAAGTATTTGCTTTACTGGTTGTGTGTGTGGTGAGTGCATGCTTTTCATTTCTGTTATGTTGAGATTCAGGAAGCCTTTTGTATATGCAGTGCACATAATGTATATAAAGTGTGTGTGTCCATCTTTAAAGGAATGCTGCAATCAGCAGGACAGAAAAGCAGGATATAAACAACCAGGATATAAACAAACAGTAATTCAATAAGCCATCATCAACAAAGTTCTATTCTGATGGCTTCCTTTGATTTGATTGTATGCGAAGGAACTGCTTACTTTGATGTTATTCATTCATCCTTCTGTTATTTTAATACTTCAAGTGTAAAAAAAAGAGTCTTTTTGCTGAACACATGCACAGAATGCTGTCCATGTATAGAAGCCTTTTCTGATTGGCAGCATCAGAAGAATCCACCATTAAGAAACCATAACCCTAAATGCACCCTAATTATTGCTATGTTGCACTCCTAAAAGCTTTTAGCTGATGTACTCTTATAAATAAGGCGATGAACTAGGATTACAATATGTTCCTTCATCTCTCTGAGCTGTTGTTACATTTTCCAAAATACTATGAAAACAAACAAAATAGCCTTAGCATCTTGTTTTCAACACTTCATTTTAGCCTGCCTACTGGTAAGACTTAATGTGGCATTAATAACCAGAGCAGAAAAAGCTTTTCAACTGTGAAAATCTCTGGGAAACCTTTGCCAAATAACCATGCTTTAGTTTCATCTTCCTTACAGGAGATGAGAAAACATGAGAGGACTTCTTTGGAGGAAGACAAAAATTCCAAACATAAAGTATTAAATAAAGTCAGGTAACCTATAGATTATCTGCATGTTTGCCCACAGAGAGATAAGTGCTGTAATGCATACCACATTACTACACAAATGATACATAATTCATATCATTTGCACAGTTACATCAGTACCCACAATCCATCATAGCTTCTATTGAAATGTCCATGGTTTCTAGCATCGCCAGCCAATTTTTATAGTTCCTAGTGTGCACTGACAAAAGGTTTGAAAATCAAAGATACCCATTGAAAGTGGAACAAAAAGTCCATTTCGGTCTAATAATTCTAAAAAGCTGTCATTGAGATTATTGCAGTTCAGCCCAGAGGGAATTTCCTGTACTCAAGTATAATCTTCTGAAAAAAAATGGATAATGGGAAGGATAATGAACCTGCATGATATTAGAAATCACATCGCTTCCTAGATTTGTATGACTCTTAAAGACAGTATCTTATAAGTCTAGTAGCAGAGGAGACAAGTTGAAAAGAATTAAAAATTGAATAAAATTGTAACAAGGTTTGAAATCTGAGCAAGATTACTGAGTGCAGGTGTACTTTTTAATGGTCCCTTATTCATAGTTTGCTGTAATCCATCCATTCAGATGAAGAAGGACTCCCGCTTGGCCAAAGTATAATATTCCATGAATGGTTACATGCATAAAGCAATTCTATCTCTAAGGGCACAGGATCGAAAGCCTTCTAAAAAAACATTCTTATCTTAATCCATGCCAGGCATACAGCAGCTGATTAAAAGGAAGAGAGGAACACTTTTCTCCCCTAATTCATGTTTTTCTTTGATGATTTTTTTCTCCAAGTGGAATTCTCACCATATCAGGATGAATCTGACAGTCAACAAGCCCTTTGGTTGCCCTTCTTTGGTTGCCTTTCTCCAAGAGCAGCTCTCTTGCCCTTGGTCTATGTAATTCTTCTCTCCCTGTGATGCTTTCTCAAGAGTTACAACCGAAGAAAAGCTAAGTTCTGTTAAATGTATGCACATAAAGCAACAGATTGGGGAAGTGGGAGTAGTTCAGTGGGGAGATTCAGCAGGTTTGCACCACTTTGGCAGAACCGGTAGCTATTTTTTTGTTGCCTGGGCCCAGAATGGACTTCCGGAAGTGGCATCCACACAGAGAACCGGTTGTTCACATATTTGAATCCCACTACTGGAGTAGTTATTTCTACTGCAAAGGCTACTAATTATATTTGAAATAGGTGTGAATGGCTATAAGAATTCTGAGTCTTTTTTTCCTAAGCCCTTTCTGTCTTGTAATTGATTGATTACTTCATTAATCAAATTTGTAAATTATCTATCTAACGAAAAGAGATTCTGGGCAGCATACAACAATAAAATAAAATGACAAATATGAAAAAAACAATATATAAAATGCACACTAAAAGATAAATATTATAAAAATGAATGTACAATCTCTAGGCAGAGAGAGGATTAAAAATGGCTATCTCAATAATAGAGCCATTTAAGAATGCCCTGGGAGCCCCAGGCTTGATAATATAACCAGATCTTGAGGGACTTCAGGAATGACAAAAGGGATGGAGCTAATATAATATCAGGAGGAAGAGAATGTGCCAAAGGTAACACATCCACTGGGGTTCACCAAATGTAGGTTCCTAGCTGATGGTACACATATGAAAGACTGAATATAGACATCTCAAGCATATCCATGGGCATAATTGTTGGCATCAAATTTTATTATTTAATCATTTAAAGTGATCAGATTCACTTTGTTCAATATAAATTATGCCTAAAAAGAAAAATCAGCTGCAGCATTATTTTTTCCTTAAAACATCCCAGTGTAAAAATTAAAACATTGCAATCAAAAATTAAATTTCAAGAAATATTTCAATTCAGTTAAAACCATTTCTGCTTGACAGCTCATAAAGCATTTTATAGCCTGTTCTAAAACTCTGCAGTGAGAGGAACTATGAATTCTCATTGGTAGTATATTCTGTGAGCTGAGCCCCCTTCCCCCCCTTCCCTCCTCATGGGAACTTCTCCATCTGGTTTATCACAAAATCCCCCCACTTTGGGGACACTATCTCACCCTCTGTATGTATACAGTACGTATATTATATGTGTGTGTGTGTGTGTGTGTGTGTATTGAGTTGAACACCCGGTCTACCAAATATGGGACAAAGCAATCTGCTACTGCTTTTTCGCTCCAATCTAGAGGTTAATACAGCTGCCTAATATGCAAGCTGCCCAGGTTCGAATCTCAGAATGGTATGGCTAGCTGATGAGAGCTAAATAGCTCAAAATAGCTATACTAGTCTCCCTTTAACTCTTTGTCGGCTACAAAATTTTGAATACACACACACACACACACACACACATATACACACATACACATACATACATATATATATATAATTACATATATTTTATATATGTAATAAAAACAAAAGCTATTAGGAAAAAGCAATGATACTATATATTTTTAAAAAAATGTTCTGCCTAAATTTTAAACAAATCATTAAACCTTGTCACAGAGAATAATATTGCTCCTTATTTCCGATATAGTTTAATCAGAGTCAGTTTATAAACAGAAAGTGATCCAGGATTGTATATTTGAGAATCTTCTGTCTAATACTGAAAAGTAATGCTGTATTTTCTTTTTCCTGGTCCCCATACACAGTGTGCAAATAAAACAGGCAAATAATGTGGCTTAAGTAGATGATCTGATTCTTGGCTGGGTTTTCCACAGAACATGCTGAACTATCCAGTCCCATTTGAGCCTATTTTAGTATCTTCAGTTGAATCACAAATGACCCAGGTTAAGGATGAAATATTTTGTCTGTATTCTTATTGCAAAAAATGCAGCGGATGGTAACAGTATCATAAATGGTGGGGGAGGTCTTTTTAAAGGGATGAATCTTTTATCAGCAGAGCTATTAGGAATAAAATGTGTTTAGGACCTTAGGCAGTTCATGGACATCATTTCTTCTTCCTAATGCTGACTTCCTAATATCATCTAGACTCTATTTGGGCTTCTCTTAATGTTCATTAGAAATCTTTCCACAATGATATTTTCTTGTAATGCAGCGAATGTATTCCCTCAAGGTTAGTCTATTAAAAGATACAAGCTGATTATGATTAAAGTCAGTTGCAGATAAAATCAGAGACAACCTTGGATTGGGTGAAGCCATATTCTCTCCATCGTCTTCTTCCCTGCCTTTTAATTCCTTGGGAATGTGATAGATTGTAGAAGTCTTAATGGACTGAACAATTTTTAAATTAGTCTTTCTGACTTATTGCTGCAGTTTCCCGAACTCCCTTTTTTAAAAATTAATTTTCAAACAACAAGAGTCCTGCCCAAACAATTGCAAAAGGTTGGAAATATAACGGTCAGCTTCCTATTTGCCCAGAATTGATTCCATTTTTGGTTTGTTTATTTAATAATGAATTATATATCTTCTGTCTACCAGGAACCTGGGCTATAAACAGTAAAACAACAGTAAAAGCAATTTATATTTATTTGTTAACAAAGCTGTGTGGATGTAGGTGTAAATGTATATATAGAGAGCAGGATTAGGACCTGCACTGATTTAATAACATTTCAATCAATCCAACATCTTCAGAAGCAATCATTTCATCAATTCATATTATGTTTTTTAAAACTGCTGGAAACTTTTTTGTATTTTTGTGTTATCAAATGAATAGGAAAATAAATATAAGGGTAAGAAAACATGGATGAACTGATGCAGTCACAGCACTATGGTGTAAAATGTTGTGAAGTTATAGGTGGCAGGACAAGAAGTGTGAAGCTGTGATAGAGATTGCTGAAAAGAAGAAAAAAGTGTTTGCAAATCTAACTTCTCAATTCTTTCACGATATTCCCTAAAAATGTTTGATTAATATAGCTCTCTGTGGAGCTATATTTTTGATGACTGAAAAATGTTGAGACGTCATCTCCCATTCCAAACAAAGGCCAAGACAATTTGAGTGCATTCTAAATATTCCACCAGTCTGAGTCATAACTTAGATCAACTGACATCTAATGATACTGCAGAGATAGGGAAAAAAATCAGGGATAGTTCTGCAGAGTCCCTTCGTCCATGAGTTAACAGTAATGACAAACAGTGTCAATGCATTCAACTACCAAAGCTGCCAATGATGAATCACCATCTGTGGAAACCAGAGCTTAAGCTCAGACTGTTCTAAATGCAAATGGGAAAGGAAGACAAAATAATAAAAATAACTATTCCATGCATGGTTCAGTTTTGCATTTCTGTGGAATAAGCCAAGGAAGATTTTCATTTATTGTACATGTATAATTCATGTACATTTGTTCATTAACATTTGTTACTTACCAACATGATATAGTAGTTGCAATGTTGGTCTAGGACCAGGGAGACCCAAATTCAGGTCCACCATTAGCCATGGAAGCTGATTGGATTATTTTGGCAAGTTGCACTTTCTCAGTTTAGTTACGAAACAGGATTCTTATTGGAAAAATGGAATTAATTCCTCGGCTCCCCCCCCCCCCAAAAAAAAAATATAAAAACTTACCAACATGTCTAAACTCTTTGTTAACAATTAATAGAAATTGCAATAGGACTTAGACTTATATATCATTTCATAGTGCTTTAAGTCTGTCTAAGAGGTTTGCAAAATCAGCATATTGCCCCCAACCATCTGGGTCCTCATTTTACTGATCTCAGAAGGATGGAAGGCTGAGTCAACCTTGAGCCAGTCACGACTGAACTCCGGGCAGTGGGCAGAGTTAGCCTGCAATACTGCATTTTAACCCCTGTACTACCATGGCTCCTGATTATAATAGTATGAACAGAACTGCATTGTTTTACATTATTTCATTTTGCCAGTTTTAATTTATTTTTAAAAAATATTCTTAATCCCCATGCACTCCAATTACATGCAAATTTAATGGGAAGCAAAAATGTTGCTCTATATCAGTCAGTGGTACCAACCTAATTCCATTTCCCATCTTCTGGAATAAATGATAGAACATCATAGGATGATCACAAATCTAAAATGATTATTGAGCTGCAATTTAATATAATTTACTGAATGAATCTGGATGGTTAAATGATAAAAGCTTCATGCTGAAATCCCACAGAGTTCAGTATCATCATTCTAGCCATTGTCTATCCCAGGGGTAGGGAGTTGAATTCTGGGAGTTGAAGTCCACGAGTCATAAAAGAGCCAAGGTTGCCTACCCCTGGTCTATCCACTGCAGAATGAAGGCCTCTTCTGCATGTTTCTAATCAATATGGTCTTGAGGTTTCCTTTGCCAGTTGGGCCCGCAGTACTTGCTGATGTTGTCGCTCCATCTTGTTTTAGATCTTTTTCATGAATGCTTTTTATCAAGTGGGATCCATTCTATAACTGCCTTGGTCCACCTGCCATCAATTCTTCTTGCTATTTGACCAGCCCATTTTCATTTCTTTTATTCTTTTAGTATATTCGTATATGAATATATATAAGTTGACATATATATGTATATATATATAATATAGTTATATATATATATAGTTATATATAACTATATATAATATAAATAACTATATAAGCATAAAACTATGTATATGTATATATACTATGTATATATGTGTATAACTCTACATAACTCTGTCTCTCTCTATACACACACACACACACACACACACATATATCTTTGAATATATTTATTTTTTATTTAGTATTAGTCTTTTATGCAACCTATTTCACCAAGGTGATCCTGAATGCCATAGTAATCAAATTTTCCACGATTTATCTGCTTAATTATATCCACTTTTTCAAAAATGTTCATCTATTAAAATTAAATGTTAAACATAATTAAAGGAATGACCTATGCAAAAAGAAAATCTACATTTTCAATCAAGTCATTTGTGAGACTGGATCATGCAAGAAACCTCACTTTGTTTTCAAGGTGAAGACATTGTGCAAGGAAACACTGTGGCCATCCCATGTACACTGAGACTTCATGTTTGTTCTTTATACGCCAGAAGGTTTAGCCTGCTATTTTTTTTTCATGCTGTTTGTAATACTACCAGAGATAGAGACAGATAGTAGAAGAGCATTAAGAATTACAGAATAACAGAGTTGCAAAGAGGTCTTCTAGTCCAATCCTCTGTTCAAGTAGGAAACCCTATAATGATTCCAAACAAATGGCTGTCCAATCTCCTCTTAAAACCTTCAGTGATGGAGCATCCACAACTTCTGAAGGCAAGCCATTCCACTGATTAATTCTTCTCACCAACAGAACATTTCTCCTTAAATCTAGGGTAGATCTCTCGGTTGATAATCTTGGATCTGTTGCTTCTTGTCCTGCCCTTAGATTAGCGATGGCGAACCTTTTAGAGACCGAGTGCCCAAACTGCAACCCAAAACCCACTTATGCATTGTCGGGTGCCGGGTGGGTGTGGCCCATTGGGTGGGCGTGGCCCATTGGGTGGGTGTGGCTGTGGTGGTAACAGCAGACTGGGTGGGACTAAAAAGTTCAATCAATTCCAACTTTGCGAGATTTTTTTTTTCTGTGAGAAGTTGAAATTGACTGATTGATTGAACCTTTTTTTTTTGTACACCGTGGCGGAGGCCTAAAGCGAAAAGGTTTTATAAAATCCTGAAGGCCTAGGACTGGGACGATGGTGCACGTGCCCACAGAGAGGGCTCTGAGTGCCGCCTCTGGCACCCGTGCCATAGGTTCGCCACCACTGCCTTAGATGCTTTGGAGAATTGGTTGACCCCCTTCTCTCTGCAACAGTCCCTCAACTATTGGAAGACTGGTATCATGCCATTCCTAGTCCTTTTCTTTGCAAGACTAGACAGATCCAGTTCCCCCAACTGTTCATCCTATGCTTTAGCATCCAATCCCCTAATTATCTTTGTTGCTCTTCTCTGCACTCTTTTTAGAGTTTCAACATCTTTTTTATGCCTCTGCTTTTTCCTTATTCTCTGCTGCTCCATTAGGGAAATTGAACCGGGCAATAGATCAGAGATGTATATACCATACAGTATTTTGGGCACTTGAAACAGATCCTGATGATGGTAAATTAAATCTTTTAAATTAATATACGTTTTCTTTAAAATGATATAGAATTTAAGTGAGATTACTTAAGACCAAAGTACAATAAAAAAATAATGAAACCAGCTCAATGTACAGCTTGATAAAGCTATAGTATTAGAAACACAATTTGCAATATAATATAATAAATATATGTATATTAATTCCTCTAAAATAACCAATAAAGTTGTTAAAGAAGCACAGTGTCTCTTAGTATTCATTTTTGTGAGCAAGTTTGAACTTCTTTCAAACCAAGCTATAGATAAATAAAAGACAAATAACTGCATCAGGCTACTATGATTGTTCTATATGATCTGTGATTTCATACAATATTTCACTGTGTATGATAAGGGTAACTTTTCAATAGATTAATGTATTTTGGTGTAAATCTGCATAATGTAGAATGGTTTTTCATCATTGTGATGATTATTGCTGTGAAGATGTGACACTTTTAGTGTATTCTGAATTTATATCTGGATATTGAAAATAAAAGGAAGAAGGTGGGAGGGAAGAAGGGTTATCCTTCCTTTCTCCCTTTCTCCATTCCCTTCACCATCCTAGATGCTGCTTTAGCTTTTCATATTAAATATGTATAACTTTCATTCAGTTATCATAAATGGCCATGGGATCAGTAAAGCCAAGACAGTTTAAAATCCAAATAAAAAAATGAATGGAATGAAATGAATGAATGAAAATGCAGTTACTTGAGAGCCATCAGTATTCCGAGAGAGCCATCAGTAACAATGGGCAGTGTTTGGCAGGGCACCAATGTTCACTAGCAAACAAACAAACAAACAAAAAACTGGAAGTTTTTAAGAAGAGACTGGACAACCATTTGTCTGAAATGGTATAGGGTTTCCTACCTGAGCAGGGAGTTGGACTAGAAGACCTCCAAGGTCCCTTCCAACTCTATTACTATTATTATTACTATTACTATTATTATTATTATTATTATTATTATTATTATTATTATTATTATTATTATTATTATTATTATTATTATTATTATTATAAAACAGTTTGACCTCTTAAAGGGGCAAGTGTTCTGTTATGTAATTAATATTGCAGACACATGTTTTAATATGATAATGTATCAAATAGAGGGTAAAGTTGTGTGAATTGAAACAAGATATTAACCTGAGTGTATAATCCTAATTAGCAATGCTGGAATAATATTCTAACAAACCTGGCTGTCAGATGATGTAATGTGAGTGTGTGCCATGCTGTGTTGGAGGTTAGTGAACTAGGAAGAAGATCCCACCTCCATCCCATAGTATTCTAGATTTTTAAAATTTATTTTATCTCTGTTCATTTTAATATTTAATATTTTAATGTTTTGTACCTTTGTTTTAATATTTGTAAGCTGCCCAGAGTTTCTTGACAGTGAGATGGGTGGCATATAAATGTAATTAGTAAAGAAGGAGGGAGGGAGGGAGAGAGGGAGACTTTATTAATGTTAAACATTGAATCTATCAAATAGATACTAAAGCCATCTTGTAAAAATATTCTTTCTTTGTTTATGTATGGTACTGCCCATTGTATAATGCCATGGTTTGAACATAAGAGGCCTTTGAAGGTGAAGAAATGAAGAAGTTCCCAAAGCAGAAAAAGCTCTATTGCCAGGGCCAAGCAGGGAGCTGAGCCAACAGCTATCCCATCATTCATACTTGGAATTTAGCATATATTAAACTAGGCTAGAAGTTAGCTCCATCTTGTCCTCAAAAATGCTGAGGTCTGAAGATTGCACAAAAGATCCACAGATGTAGACGTGTTTGACTATATCCAGAGATTCCTGGATCTAACAGGACATTCTCTTGATTAACCAGCTGAAGAAAGCCAGTCCTGTTCAGTGTTGTTTGGGATAGTAGGGACAGAGGTTGCTCACATTTAGGGAATAACTTCAGCTCAGTAAGGCAATTGAAACAACATTAATTGTTCATTCATTTGTAGCAGAGAATATTTTATTGATTTAATTACAATATACTTGACCATATCAAAACATGGTGTCATTTATTTCCATCTTAGAACTCCTAGCTGCCAAGATGTTTTTCTGAAAATTTGACATGTCTTCTTCTCCAAATATAGCCCGCTGAACCTACTTATGCACAAATGAAACTCAAACTGAATTTTAAGTTTAGTATCAGCCTGGTGGCTTTACTGCTGCTTCCAATCAAATTAATATTAATGCTGTGTGGTATTTTGAATTTGAAGGCAAAAATTTGCTTTGGAAATTCTTTACCATAACTTCCATGGGTTGCTACCATGATAACTATTTGGAACCTGTTAAAGCAGCTGCATCTAGGCTCATATAACTGCCCTCCTATTCTCCAAAGCATCTTTGGCCTTTAAATCCAAAGCTATGACAACCATAATAAGTACAGTCCTTGTATGGCCTGGACATGTAATCATGTAAAATTTACATATCCCAATATAAAAAAAATTAAAAGACACACAAATATCCCAATAGCTCATACTAATTGGAAAACATTTCATTACTGATTAATAAGATGGCATTTTGCTTTCCCACTGGAATGGAACTTACAGCTGTTGTGTAGGTTGTGATTAACTGATGACTGGATACACAGATGCCTCAAAGAACGCAATTTTGTGTCTGAACTTACTGTACAGAACTTACTGTAGTAGGTACATTAATGAACAAACATTAGAGACAGGAACAAGATTTCACCAATTCACTGCTGGAACTACCTTCATTTTAATGTGTGGAATCTCAGTATTGCCTTCAACAGAAATGGATGCACCTGTTACCATTGTTTTTTGAAATCTACATTGCATGCTGCTTGTTCACATTCATTTTTAAACACTGGCAGCATATAGTAACAGCAAAAATAATTTTTAAAAAACCATAATAACTAAGTGATCGTCCACTAGGACTCCAAGGTCCCTCTCACAGTTACTGTTTTTAAGCCAGGTCTTGCCCAAGCTGTACATGTACCTTTGATTTTTCCTGCTTAAATGTAAAACTTTGCTTTTCTCCACATTGAAACTCATTTTGTTGGATAGGGCCCATTGTTCAAGTTTGTCAAGATCTTTTTGGATCCTGAGTTTGTCTTCTGGAGTGTTGGCTACTCCTGCCAGTCTGGTGTCATCTGCAAATTTGATGAGTTCCCCTTCAATTTCTTCATCTAAGTCATTGATGAAGATATTGAAGAGTACTGGGCCTAGTACTGCTTACTACTCTCCATGTGGATTTAGTGCCATTGAATTTTATTTTATGACCATCTCTGAATCTGTCATGAGATCGGTGTTTTTTTGTTCTATGTTCTTATCCCAATAAAAAATAGCCTGGCTACCATACATCCTGCACTGGGGAGAAAAAAAAGAAGAAGTCTTCTTTGGCTCCCATCCTACAGAGTAGATATGAAGGGTTATGATGGTGTGATTCAACTGGAAATAATTGCAGGACAGAATGGCTAAACTTCCAGGATCCCATCAATATCAAGTTCTTGAAGCAGACTTGTTTTTCCATGCCTGCAATTGGCTTTCTGAAAAAAAAGTCACTAATTTTAATTGTGTGCAATGAGCATGACTGAAAGTTTGACCTTGACTTTGACTGTTGCCTTGGTGAAAAATCTCTAAGGATTCCTTCTGTCAAAACCTTTTCAATAAAGTTGTCTTATGAAGATTCACATTTCCTCTGGGAAGGAGAAAAAAAATCTAAATATAGATCAGGTATTTATTACATAGGTTATGCTAGCATTCAAATTTTGCACATATTCTGAAGCACCGTGCGGAAAAAGCTAAAATGGTTGCTTTCTATCTGTCCAATTACTGTGCTTTTCCAATAACCTTGTTTAGAATAACATTGGCCCTAAAGACTCCCATATAATTAATTTTCATATAAGAAATTTCCCTAATGTGATTATCTGCTCCTGCAGTGATGAGCTTTATTCTCGAACAAATTTGTGTGACATCCAGCACTTATTTCTTCTCCTGCTGTTTCATAAGGAAGAAAAGACATATGTTTAGTCAGAAGGACCAGCTGCTAGATTACTCCCCAAACTACGGGTGTTAAAAACCACCTTTAAAAAAAATGCATACATATATATGGTTTCAGGGGCATCCATAGGATGGATGGGGACAAAAAGTTCAGCATAGCAGATACAACCACGTGTTAGTGTCCCATCCTTTTAAAACATATGTTGTGATATAAAAAAGGGGCATGGGTTGCTGGTAGTTCAGCTATCACTTAGTACTGAAAGCAATAAAAAAAAATCTCCTGATAATCCTTTTCATTTACCATAATGAGGAAGTTAATATTTACCAAAAATTGAAGTTATCCATTGTACGGGAAGTTTGACAGAAAGGATGAATGTATTGTTATGACAAATCAACTATTTTATCTTGGACTGCTTGTATAACTTGGTTAGACAGCAGAAGTCACCATGGGGAAATAAGATCCCACACAGTCTTTAATATCTGTATCTATATAGATTTTCCTATAGTTTAGGAAGCAGACATATTCTCTATTGCAGGGCTTTTCAACCTTTTCACCCATTGTACCACTTTTAGGATATGGCAATATCCGAGTACCACCAGTCGCCTAGCAATGTGTCAGAAACATGATGACTCCCCTCAAAAGGAAAAAAGTGATAAAGTACAGGTAGTCCTCGACTTACAACAGTTCGCTTAGTGACTGTTCAAAGTTACAATGGCACTGAAAAAAGTGCCCCCCAAGCCACAGCTGAGCAAGACACCTGCCTGTCCAAGGTTTTCATTGTTGTGAGCATTTCTGTTGAGGATTGGCAGCGGGGGGTGGGGTGGGGGTGTTTGGTTTTTATTCCCCCCGTCTGCTGGGTGGTTGCAGCAGGTTTTGGTCACTTCACATGACCTTGGGACACTGACCGTCAATAATATGAATCAGTTGCCAAGTATCTGAATGTAAATCACAAGACCCTGGAGATGCTGCAACATTCCAGCTGATCAGCGCTTCTTCTGGGCTCAGCAGAAGCGCCAGGATCACTGCTGCTTTCCAGCTGATTGGTGCTTCTTCGGGGCTCAGCAGAAGCACCAGGATCAGTGCCGAGCTCCAGCTGGAGCCTGGCACTGATCCTGGTACTTCCACTGAGCCCTCACAGCCCTGAAGAAGTGCTTATCAGCTGGAAAGTGGCACTGATCCTGGTGCTTCCACTGAGCCCTCACAGCCCTGCAGCTCCAGCCATCTCTCGCTCAGGCTTGTGCGGTGCTGCGCTGGTTCAGCTCATTCCCCTCCCCCGCTACCACTTTTCTAGCATGGTCGCGTACCATCTGCCAGGTGCCAATGTACCACAGGTGGTACCCGTACCACTGGTTGAAAAGCCCTGCTCTATTGCCCCAGAAGACAAAATCTTAAACCAATTGTCTAAAATTACAAGAAGTGATGCTTAAGGCACCATGCTAGAAACCAGGGCTTCTGTGAGTTTCATTTTCGCCTTAGGTATAATGTCAGCTGACTGACCTTTTGTCCAGTCACTGTCTCTCAGCTCCAGAAAGGAGGCAATGGCAAACCAGTTCTGAAAAATCTTGCCAAGAAAACTGTAGAGACCTGTCCAGGTAGTCAACAAGAATAAAATCTGACTCAAAGGCACAAAAACAAAACAAACAGAAAACAATAAATGATAGGCTGTGTTTAGAGGCAAATTTATATTAATAATGCATTTATAATATAATATATTTATAATATTCACTATTTAGGTCCTTCTCAGAATAAAATTAAATGATAAAATACAGAATACAGATAACAAAAAATGCCATCTTTGGACTGGGGTATTACACATTTAATCTTTTCATCCTGTTTTGCGTTGTATTGTTTGGCCAACTAGCAATTGCTTTTTAATGCATTTCTTTTTCTTCTTTTTTACTGTAAAAGTAAATAGGGAGGAGTGACCCCTTGCCTCTACAGTAGATTGACCTCTTGATGATCATGGCTTTAACTCTTGTCCCTGTAGTCATCTGGGTTCTCAGAATCTCTTCATATGGCTTGGAAGGAAAATGTTCTTTGACATAAAAATAAACCTTGTTTCAATCTAATATCTATGAAACTATGATCCAGATTGGTCCCTCAGCAGGGAGCAAAAGGTGAAAGTTTTTCACACTTATAGTAGGGTTCTTATCTCATTTTAAACTCAAACCCTATTTATTAATTGCATGGCACATGCTATTTTTAATTTTCCTATGAAATACAAAGAAATGCACAGCAGTATGTTTGACCAACAAGCATGTTTTTCCTTCTCCCTCATAAATTCTATCACTGTCATGAGAATGTATAGAATCTCAGAGGGTTTTTTTTCTCTCCATCACTTGCTACCATCATGTGCTACATTTGGCACAACCAAAAAGAAAAACCACCCTCTTTTCTATTCAACCCTCATGGCTGCATGTAACACGTTGTCTTTCTTAAGGTCTGTTACCTTCTCACCCCTTTCCTTCCAGTTTGAAATGAGAAATGGAGGGTGACTGCAAGGTAAACAGTCAACTGAGTCCTAAACATTTCTCTCCCAACCTCTGAGGGGGGAAATGTCCCAATATCACCCATGTAATGACTCAACTATTGTGGCTTCTGCCTCTTCCAAAGAAAATGGCTTGTGACTATGAAAGGCTTAGTAAGCTGGCATGTCCAGGGAGATCAGAATTACATTTAACTTAAATTGCTGAGAATTCATTTATTTTCCACCAGTTATATCCATCTTGAATGACAGACTGTATTCCAATCCGCTTGTATGGGACCAGAGTGGGGAAGGCTACATTAGAAAGCTGATGTAGGAAATGACCAACTGACCCTAAAGGAGGGGTCAAATGCATCATCTTTCATGAGTCCCTTGTGCTCACAAGAGATCTAAGTCCATTCCACCTTGAATTCCATTAACTCTTATCTACCAGCAATTTGCTTGTACCGTTAGTAGTTCAGATTCTTGTAGAGAGCTTAAGCTTGCAATAAATCTTTATATCTATTTGAACTGCCTGCATCTTCTGATTTCCCTGACACTTGACACCTGACTTAGAGCTCAAATTCCAATAAGTGTTATCAGTTACACAAAACCAGCTGTTCACCAAGCTTAAGAACTTCAGAAGCATTACCAGTGGGACTATATGTCATTTTTAATGCATGCCCATATGCTGAAGATCTTTAATAATATAATATCTAATTCCAATATGAACTCTCCTTTTATTTAATTGATTAATTGGGGCTTCCCGCCAACATGTAAATGTCTGAATCCGTCTATCTTTTTCCTCCGGAGACATGGACAGCTAATAGTGGCACAATAACTAAAAAAATGTGTGGAACAAAAGAGGACTATGAACTCTTTAAAGTGTCCTTCAATTTTTTATTATAATAATATGATAATAATATGAAGGACTAAAAAGTCCTGCAATTTTAAATTTATCTTCTGGCTCTTTTTCAGAAAGAAATACAGTATATAAAAAGTCAGAACATTTGACTTGGCAGCAAACACTACAAATATAAGAGCAATGATTATGTATCTGTTATATCAATTAATGTAATTGTACATATAGTTGAACATTGATGAGAACTGTGTGCCAGAGTATGAAGACAGAGGACAGGCAATGAATTTATTTTTAGTAGACATTAGGGATCATTTAAGAGGAAGGACATCTATGAGATGGAGGGAGATAGCTAAAAAAGTACAAATCCAGAAACTAAATTCACGTAGTAGAAGAACCTTTTAGGTGGAACTATATAGTCAAGTTCAAAGAATATTTTTTTTCCAAGGGAACAATTGATGATAATCTACACCATTCTTGTAGACATTATGGAAACCAGTAATACCAATTTCAAACTATTTAATTTTTGAAAAATTTTAATTGGACTTTATATCTTGCAATTTCTGACTGTTAATCTGGTCCTTCACTCCAGTATGATAGAAAATAGATTTTCTGATGTGTGATTTTTTTTTTTGGGGGGGGGGTGGTATTTGTAGAGTGCTATCCCATTTCTCCCTCCCATCTTCTCTTCCCAGATAAACCTATCTCATGTCTCCAGTATATCCTTATAGCAAGTTTACATTTAACTTGTACCTCTTTGAAAAATTGTCTTGGAATCCATTGTAAAAGAAACAGGCAATGGATACAATCACTTCTCACAGAATCACTTCATCTCCCCTTAGGGGATGAGGAAGGGGTTGCCCGTTGTGTGTTTTTTTGAGTGAAGAATTACAAACATGGCAGGACAGCAAACTGCAGAAAAGCAGCATGCATGCATACATAATATATAAGAGTAATTCCACCACAAATACCTTTATTTATATTAAGAAAGACAGAACGACAAATGAGAGGAAAATCTCCTTTTGAACATTACTGATTCAACAAGAAAACTTGTCACAGGCAACACAACTAGTTAATGTACAAAAGAACAATTTTCACTGGAGAATTTTAAAGGACTCCCCTAATTTTATCTAGCCATTGAAAAGTAATCATTAAATCAATACATTGTACTATACAAATTAAGTGCCATATCCTTCTCCAAAGGAATATCAAAGTCATCAATATATAGGAGAAGAGGGAAATATCCTAATGAAATTTTTAATCCTTGTCTGCTACTTTACAGCCCAGCAATGTAGCTGTTGTAAATGTTGCCTAATTATTAATAATGGGTAATAGAAAACATTCTGTAAGACAAGGCTTTCTTTGACAACTGTGATGAGAAGTAGGATAGGAAAACAATGAGTGTACCCTTGGTAAATAGTGGTTTGCAGCAATAAACTGTACTCTCTTGGGAAATATTCTTGGGAAATCCTACTCAGTCTATCAAAAGTAGAACATTTTAGTGTAGCAATATAAACAAAACATTGCACTCATTTAGGAATAGCTTTCCATTCTTATTACAATAGCATCATATACTGATCTCCTTGTCAAAGACTTTACTGGTATCAATTCTGTTTTTCTTCAATATACATTGCATGAGTAAAGGCAAAGGTTTTCCTGTCCATTCGTGTCCAACTCTAGGTTGCGGTGCTTATCTTATTTATTTATTTATTTATTTATTTATTTATTCGATTTATATCCCGCCCTTCTCCTTACCGGACTCAGGGCGGCTGACAGCCTTATAAAACAGATGCTACAATAAATACCTAATTTAAAACCAAATTAAAAAGAAATATTTCCTATGGCCTATATAATTAAAATTTCTCTTAAAAACCCCACTAAAAATTCCCTAGGCCANCCAAAATTTCGCCCCCTATAGTCAGCGATGGAGTCAGCTGACTATGCCGAGGCGCCGGCAGCCACAGCCACTCGGTCTTGGAAGGGTTGAGCCTGAGTCTGTTCCTCCCCATCCAGACCCTTACGGCCTCCAGGCAGCGGGCCATCACGTCAAGGGCATCGTTGGGGTGGCCTGGGGTGGAAATGTACAGCTGAGTATCGTCAGCGTACTGATGGAAATCCACCCCAAAGCCACGAATGATCTCTCCCAGCGGCTTCACATAAATATTGAACAAAAGGGGAGAGAGGACCGACCCTTGTGGGACCCCACGTTAGGGGCCTTGGGGTCAACCTCTGTCCCCCTGCCAATACAGACTGCGTACGGTCGGTGAGGAAGGAGGAGAACCACCGTCGGTGGTGAGGAAGGAGGAGAACCACCGTCGGTGAGGAAGGAGGAGAACCACCGTCTAACAGTGCCTCCCACTCCTAACTCACCCAAATGTCACAGCATGATACCGTGGTCCACGGTATCAAAAGCCGCTGAGAGGTCCAAAAGAACTAGGACAGAGGAATGGCCCCTGTCCCGGGCCCTCCAGAGATCATTTACCAACGTGACCAATGCCATTTCTGTGCTGTATCCCGGCCTGAAGCCCGACTGGAGCGGGTCCAGATAGACTGTTTCCTCCAGGTGTCGAGGGAACTGTTGCGCAACCACACTCTCGACAACCTTCGCCGCAAAGCGAAGGTTGGAGATCGGGCGATAGTTAGCCAATACATCTGGGTCCAGGGAGGGCTTCTTGAGGAGGGGCCTCACCACCGCCTCCTTTAAGGCCGCGGGGAAGGCACCCTCCCACAAAGAAGCGTTTACAATTCCCTGGAGGCAGGCTCGTGTACCCTCCCGAGCCGCCAGTACTAGCCAGGAGGGGCACGGATCCAGTAAACATGTGGTTGCATTCAGCCTCCCCAGGATCCTGTCCACGTCCTCGGGAGCCACAGAGTCAAACTCCTCCCATACAACAGTCTCAAGACCTGCTCCCGTCTCCTCCCCCGGGGCCACCCAGTCAGAGTCAAGGCCTTCTC
>NW_015390774.1:1637-33516 GCF_001527695.2 Protobothrops mucrosquamatus | reverse complement strand
TACCCTGGAAATATTTTTGTTTTGGGAGTCATCATTCTTTTGATGTGAAATATACTCATCGTTCTCTCCCCCCCCCTTCTTTTTATTTTAATCTATTATCCTGTGCTCACTTCCTCTTTCTTGCAGGTGTCGTCCATCCAGGCAATGCCCCCTCCTTTGGTCCTGCCGCCACTCCCCATGGCTCTTTCCTCAACCCCAGTCCCCACATTGGTAAGACCGGATGTCCCAGAGTAACGCAGCCAAGAGAACGGGAACCAGTAGCTCCCGTATGATTGCTGACTCCTCCACTGACTTCTTTTCCAGATCCTTTTGGCAGGCCTGCTAGCTTTGCCTCTCTGGGCGCGCTCTCCAACGGGGCATTTGGCGGTCTGGGCAACCCATCCTTCAGTGAGTATTTTTAAGAGAAGGGGCACAAGTATTGAAGGCAGTTTTCGGTGGGTTATCAAAATGGCTAGGCCTTATTTTGATACTAGCATTTTAAAAGGTGGGGGGGGAAGCAACCAAGGACTACAAACTCCCCCACTACTTACTTGAACATTAGATATTAGTTCCAACCACTGAGGTTCTGGTGAACTCTTAGAGAGCTATAAGCTCTGTTGTCATCTTTCCCTGTTCCACAATGGCTGTGTGTGAAAATTGGGACAGAAATAAGATAAAGAGTCCTTGACTGCATCCACAGTAACACTGACTCGCATCATATTACTATGATTGTTTCAGCTGCAGTTAAAAACATATTAAAGGGGCAACGAAAGCTTCCTAGTCTCTGCAAGCGAAGGATGACTTGGAAAATGGCAGCCAGGATGACTGGCAGACTCTCCAGCCGTTGGGTTATTTAGGCCAGGGCTTTTCAACCAGTGGCACGTGTACCAGTGATACATGTGGCGCCTGGCAGGCGGTACATGACCTAGACCAGGGCTTTTCAACCAGTGGTACGGGGACCACCTGTGGTACATTGGCACCTGGCAGGTGGTACGCGACCATCCCAGAAAAGTGGTAGTGGGGGAGGGGAATGAGCTGAACCGGTGGCAGCACCGCACAAGCCTGAGCGAGAGATGGCTGGAGCTGCAGGGCCGTCAGGGCTCAGCGGAAGCGCCAGGATCAGTGCCACTTTCCAGCTGATCAGCACTTCTTCGGGGCTGTCAAGGTTCAGCGGAAGCGCCAGGATCAGTGCCAGGCTCCAGCTGGAGCTCGGCACTGATCCTGGTGCTTCTGCTGAGCCCTGAAGAAGCACCAATCAGCTGGAAAGCAGCACTGATCCTGGCGCTTCTGCTGAGCCCAGAAGAGGCGGCGATCAGCTGGAATGTTGCAGCATCTCCAGGGGCTTCTGATTTACATTCAGATGCTTGGCAACTGATTCATATTTATGACGGTCACAGTGTCCCAGGGTCATGTGAAGTGACCAAAACCTGCTGCAACCACCCAGCAGACGGGGGGAATAAAAACCAAGCACCCTCCCCACCCCACCCCCACTGCCAATCCTCAACAGAAATGCTCACAATGAAAACCTCGGACAGGAGGAAGAGCGCCGCCGGGCGGGCAGGCAGGTGTCTTGCTCGGCTGTGGCTTGGGGGGCACTTTTTTCAGTGCCCTTGTAACTTTGAACTGTCACTAAGCGAACTGTTTTAAGTCGAGGACTACCTGTACCTAACACTTTTTTCTGGGTTTTTTTTGGGGGGTCATCAAGTTTTTGACACCTTGCTAGGCGACTGGAGGTACTCGGATATTGCCATCTCCTAAAAGTGGTACAATGGGTGAAAAGGTTGAAAAGCCCTGCTCTAGACAAGGGTAGTGGGGCGGATGAGCTGAAGCGGCGGCAGTGCCGATGAGTTGAAGTGGCGGCAGCACCGCATAGGCCTGGGGGAGAGTCAGCTGGAGCTGTGGTGGGCCCAGGATTGGCGCGCATGGCTCCAGATGATGGGCGCTTCCAGAAGCCTCTGGGGTGGCTGGCAGCCGCATGCAGTCTTCGGGCGGAGAGTCAGCTGGAGCTGGGGTGTGGCAGGGGCTCTACTGAGAGCCCAGGATCGGCGCTTCCGGTAGCCTCTGCTATCACCAAGAGCAGCAGAAGGGCCTTGGGGGGGAGAGAGTCAGCTGGAGCTGCCGGGGCAAGGCAGAGGCCCCAGGTTTGGCGTGGGTAGCTACATGTTGATTGGCACTTCCAGCACACACGGAAGAGAAGAGGAGGAGGAGGGGGGAGAGAGGAGAGGAGATAAAAGGAAGAGGTTTTGGCAGGGGATGGAAAAAAAAGACGGGGAAAGAGAAGGGGACGGAAAGAGGCTGGGGAAGGTGAGCCCAGCAGGCAGGGAGGAAAGAGAGGAGAGGGAGAGAAGAAGAAGGAGCGACCAGTCAGCTGACCACCAAGGTCATATTAATAAATATGGATAAATTCGTGATACGTTCGTCATTGCAAAGGGAAAGGGATTCATTCAGCAAAGGAACCGCCACCGAAGAAATTAAAACCAGTACTTTTTTCTTTTTCTTTTTACAGTTTGTAACATTATAGAACAGTGATGGCGAACCTTTTAGAGACCGAGTGCCCAAAAACTGGCCCTGCCCCCACTCCACCCCCCGCCCTGCCCCCGCTCTGCCCCCATCCCCCACCCCGCCTGCCCACAGGACCACTCACCGCCTCCAGGGCCTGCCGCAGATCGCCCAGGCAGCCCAGCAGCGCTATGGTGGCCACACCCTCTGCCTGCGCCCTGCAGCATCAACTGCATGATGGGGTGTGAGGGCAGAGTCTTGTCTACGCTGCCTGGCTGCCATGTCCTTGGCTGCGCTGCTCCGGGTGGGCCACCCTCAGGGGTGACTCTCCTCCAGGGGGGCTGCTGGAGAGGAGGGGGTCGCGGGGGGAGACGAGGCTGTGGCAACGGCGCGTGTGCCCACAGAGAGGGCTCCGAGTGCCGCCTCTGGCACCCGTGCCATAGGTTCGCCACCGCTGTTCTAGTATAAATTACAAAAACAAATAGAAGGATAGAGTGGGGAGGAAAAAGGGAAAGAAAAGTCAAGGGGAGAAGGGAAAAAGAAAAGGCACTGGCTTCCGACTACCCCTGTTGCAGTCAAAGGAAGCATTAATACTGAACCGCAACTTTTTTACTTTTCCATTATAGTATAAACTAGCCATTTCTATAACAATAAATCAACCTAATCGGTAAAACCCCAAATCCCCATTTTGGGGGGGTCATCAAGTTTTTGACCCCTTGCTAAGCACTGGTGGTACTCGAATATTGTCATGTCCTAAAAGTGGTACAATCTCTGAAAAGGTTGAAAAGCTCTTGGCCTAAGTCAGGGGTAGGCAACCTTGGCTCTTTTATGACTCGTGGACTTCAACTCCCAGAATTCCTGAGCCAGCACAGCTGGCTCAGGAATTCTGGGAGTTGAAGTCCACGAGTCATAAAACAGCCAAGGTTGCCTACCCCTGGCCTAGGTCAATCATGCTGTATGAACACCTCCAAGGCCACAATGTCCTGAAGATTTAGGTTAAATCTCTTTTTGAGATTATAGCACCCTGCATTTTCCTTTCTTTCTATCAAGCACTAGGACAGTGATGGTGAACCTTTTAGAGACCGAGTGCCCCAAAGCTGACCCCACCCCTGCTCCACCCCCGGCCCCACCCCGCCTGCCCACAGGGCCACTCGCCGCCTCCAGGGCCCGCCGCAGATTGCCCAGGCAGCCCAGCAGCGCCATGGTGGCCAAGCCCTCTGCCCGCGCCCCGCAGAATCAACTGCACGATGGGGCGTGAGGGCAGAGTCTTGTCTATGCTGCCTGGCTGCCATGTCCTTGGCTGTGCTGCTCCGCGTGGGCCACGCTCTGGGGGTGACTCTCCTCCAGAGGGGCTGCTGGTGAGGAGGAGGTTCACCACCACTGCACTAGGAAATCATATCTTGGTGACTTCCTAGTCGGCTGTTCTTGAATCTTGGAATTTGGCAGTTGATTTCTGAGGCCACATGAAAGACTGAGAAGGCTACAGGTTGAACAATTTTTTTTTACCAGTCATAATGAAGCATCACACGCTAAACACCTTTCTGTTAGTAGCTCCCAAGTAACCCAGAGCTAATAATTGTCTCCCTCCACAGCACACTACCAAGAGGAAAAAGTTTCAGAAGTTTTAACTTTTTGCTTGTTTTACTCTTTCCATTCACCGCTGGTTTTGGATTTGTTTGCTCGGTTCATAGAATTCCATGATTTATCTCCCTCTTCTTCCCCTGCCCGTCTGATGATTTTTGCAAGGTTTATGTAAGGCTTTGATTTTTTTCTGTTGCAAATCTCCACCCTTTAGAAAAGGCAGAGATAGGCAGGAAAGTCAGATAGCTCTCTGCCTTTATCAAACATGTAAGAGAGAAACTTAGGCTACAGTAGTGGTGGCGAACCTACGGCACGCGTGCCGGAGGCGGCACTCAGAGCCCTCTCTGTGGGCACACGTACTGTCGCCCCAGCCCCGCCTCCCCCCGCGGCCCTCTTCTTACCAGCAGCCCCCCTGGAGGAGAGTCGCCCCTGAGCGAGGTCCACGCAGAGCAGCGCAGCCAAGGACATGGCAGCTGGGCAGTGGGGACAAGACTCCGCCCTCGTGCCCTGTCACGGGCAGATGATGCTGTGTGGCATGGCTTCCAAGGCGCTGCTGGGCCACCTGGGCGATCTACTGTGGTGGGCCGTGGGTGGGTGGCCTTGCGGGGGACGGAGCGGGCGGGGGGCAGAGAGGGGCGGGCAAGGAGGCAGGGGCGGTTTTGGGGCACTCAGTCTCTAAAAGGTTCGCCATCCCTGGGCTAGAGGTTTTTCTCTGTCGTATAATAACTCCCAATGTGTTGACAATTATTTTGTGAGTGAGCATTCTCCCCCTTCCTCCTTTTAATGAATCCTTCCACCAGCATTTAGAAGCAGACTGATTTAATAAGACCGCACCATGTGCTTCTCTGAGTGTGGATTGATTGGTCTGTGTGCTAGTGTGATAACTACTGTGAATCTTTTAAATGAGATAATTCAGTTCCTTCCATATTGTTTGTCATTGATCTGGGCTGTAGGGGCAACACTGCACCTAGCGTGGCCGTCTGATCTTTCTTCTCTCCTTCCCAGACTCAAGTGCAGTCTTTGGGCAGAAGGACAGCCCTGGAGCTCCTGCCTTCCCTAGTCCACATGAGGCATGGAATCGCTTACATCGTACACCTCCTTCCTTCCCAGCCTGGCCCAAAGGTGGCGGCAGTGATGGGACTGAGCGGGGAAACAGCCAACTTGAGAAGGAGAGCGAGAAGTCTGAAGGGCCGGTGATCAAGGATGAGAAGGACAGGTAAGAGATAAAGGGGGAAAGGGGGGACACGTATTAATGGCAGAGACTTGCTACGTAGAAGTGTCCCATCCACCATGGCAGAGATAGGTGATTATAGGTACCTACACATAAAAAATTACATGCTGCCATTCAGAAACAGGTTTCCGTGAGTGCCTTAGATAATGGGAAGCTACCATGTAGTACAAGCACACAAAAATCCTTCTGGGCTCCATTCTCAGAAAGAAAAAAATCATAGGCCATCTCAGCTAAATGTGAAGAGTATTTCAAAAGAAAGAAAGAAAGAAACTGAATCAGTAGGAAGCATCCTGAGGGGGATTAGAGGTAGATGACAATGGCCACATTCACCCGAGCAGCCATTTTGTAAACCGGCAAACCTCTCAGCTCCAGCCATTTTGTAAGGGCTGTCAACACTATGGTCTTTTCACTTCCACGTGTCCACCAGCCCTCTAAAGCTGCCTACTGCTGTTGGGTTGGGAATCGCTGAATACTTAGCACTTTTTTCAGGGATACATCTGGCAAAAAAAGTGGGGGGGAATATAGATGACTTTTCTGAAAGGGTGGAGAAGGTCTTTCGATTATTTAGCTCCACAGTGGGACCAAGCAGCTGCATGCGATGGGTGACTACTCGTCAGTGATTCAGGGCCAGATTCCACAGGAAGCCTTGACCCTCCCATTTTGTGTCTCTCTGTGATCCAGAGATTCTGGCTTCTTCTCCCGCCATTCGCTGCGCTCCTCTCCAGCTACTCCCACCTCAAAGAACCCATCGCTGATCCACGAGGAGCCTCCAAGCCGACCCCACGTCCAAGCAGAACGAGAACATTGCTACGGCAGCCCGGCAAGTTCAGGGCATACCTCCCACTCCCCTTACCCAGAGTTGCCTCTCAAGAAAGAAGTGAAGGTCAAGGAAGAGCCAGAGTTGCCTGGCTTTGAGGGAGCCCTGCGCACGGGTGCCTCCTACCACAGTACCTTGCATGTCTCCCACCCCCTTGGGACGCTGGCCGTGTTTGAGAGACCCCAAGCCGGGACTGGAGGAAGCGTCTCTCCCTACTTGGTGGCCGCCCCGCCCTCAGCTGCCTCCTATGCTGCGCTTGAGGCCTGGCGAGAGCCCTACCACCACCGGGGCCTGGAGCTGCACCCGCTACAGCGCCTGCCCCGCTACCTGGAGACCCCATCGCCTGCTGCCGCCGCTGCCGCCGCCGCCGAGAACTACGAAAGAGCCCGGTTGTACGGTTTGGCTCCCCCGCCGCACCCCAGCCTCATGGCTTATCCCCGCCATCAAAACGGACTGCTGGCGAAAGCCACCCCCTCGGCCGCCGTGGCAGCTGTGGGACTGCTGAGCACCCCGCCGCCGCTCATCCCTGCTTCCAATGCGCGGCCCTGCTCTCCTCGACGAGCCCCCGACATCCGAGAACTGGCGGCCTCCTACAAGGACCGGGACTCCAGATAATGGCGCTCTGGAACGCGTGAACACCTCTTTACCAAGCAGCCTCCAGGACGCCCGTCTTAAATTAGCGGGGAGAGGAAAGTGGCTTTTGGGTCACTGTAGCCCGAGTTAGGGATGTGCTGCTGTCGTCACCCAGAAGGACTTCGACCTTGGGAGTTGAATAACGGATGGGGTGCATTTGGGTGGAAGAGGTCAGGAATGCAGGCGCCGGAGTGCCCTCGGTCGTCGTTCCCGATGTCTGCAAAGGCCGCCTCTTCCGGCCTCTGAAGACATCGGGATTGCTGCCCTGCTTCCGGCGTCCCTGCTGGGCTAAAAACAGACTTGGCGTGTTCTTTATCCTCCGTGGACTGACGGGAAGGCTGCTTTCAGGGGAAGGGGGAGGGCTTGAATCTTGGGGTCCCTCCCCCATGAGGCAGTGTAAATATTTATATAATTCTCCCCTAGGCAGATGGGGGAAAAGGTTTTTGTACATTTATAAAAGGTTTGAGATTGTGATTTTAAAAGTGACTTCTCTCTCTCTCTCTCTCTCTCCTCCCCCCCTCCCGCCCTCTTTTGTTCCCCCTTGTTTTTACTGTACTGCTCTTTTCTATACCTGTATTCGCTCCTGCCCAGTTTCCCGACCCCTTTCCTCCTCCTCCTCCTCCTCCTCCTGTAATTAATGGGATGGTGCAACACACTTGTCCAATGCCCTTTTTCTTCCCCCCTGGCTGGTTAATTAAACTCCAAACTGGTGCTTCTCGATTCCTTGCTGTGTGTGTGTTAGATGAGGAAAAAGGGAGGGGAGGACACAGGTTCTCAACCTTCTCCCAGGACAGCAGAGAACAAACGAGAGAGCGTGCGGAGTACAAGGTGAAATTCTTGGGATGGGGAAACTGCTGCTCTCTTTGACATTTTTTTTTAATTTTTGCAGTCTCCGAAAAGCATAAATGGAGCTAGATACAGAATCCTCTCTATAGTGTTTTAATGCAAACACCCTTGTGGTCCTGAAAGTATTCACAGAGCACAGTTATAATAATATAAAAGTAGAGCTGCTGTTTGGGGGGGGGAGGCAGAAACTGGCAGAATCAGCAGTGCTTTGGGGAAAGGATCAAAACCTTTTTTCCCCTTCCTTCCACTGTTTTAAGGTAGAGCTGTTCAACATGCAATTCCTTCAGGTACTGCCCGCAGTCCCAAAGTATCAGTAAAAGTTGCCCTGGATTATATTTGTTAATATGGCAAAGGGGCAGAGTTATTAAATACACGGGGAATAATCATATAGACTATTGTTGTTGTTTTTTTAAAAAAAATTAGTTTTTCCTGCACTACCTGCTTTGTTATGGCTTAGCCCACTGTTTGAAGTGTTCCCCATCTGCACAGATTGGGCCCCTTAATCTATAAACTTTGCTCACATCTTGAAGAATAAATGGAAGTCCTGCATATGGTTCTGCATATAATTGCAATTAAAAATGGGCTTTTGCATTTTGTTTCCTCCACCCTCANTTCACCTAATAAAATCTTGGCTGCAAAGTAGGGGTTTCCTGTCATAAAACATCGCTAAATTCAAAAAGCCAAATATGCCGTAGAGTGAGATATAATCATACAGAGTAAATATCTGCTAGGTGAGAGCCCAAGCGGGTGAGATAAAAATGTTCAGACGCTTTGGCATCTCTGCCCCTTCCTTGAATACTATGGAATGCGGTGTTCCATAGTCCCATCTCTGGTTTTCAATGAGTGCTTATGCTTCTATTAAATCATGTGTCATTTTTCTGATGTTGAATTATGAATTGGGAGAGAACCATGCCCAGAATGTTCCTTTGTGATCTAGTCCAGGACTTTTCAACCAGTGGTATGGGTACCACCTGTGGTACATTGGCACCTGGCAGGTGGTACGCGACCATCCTAGAAAAGTGGTAGCGGGGGAGATGAATGAACTGAACTGGTGGCAGCACCGCACAAGCCTGAGCGAGACATGGCTGGAGCTGCAGGGCTGTCAGGGCTCAGTGGAAGCACCAGGATCAGCGCCAGGCTCCAGCTGGAGCTCGGCGCTGATCCTGGCGCTTCCGCTGAGCCCAGAAGAAGCGCCAGGATCAGCTGGAATGTTGCAGCCTCTCCAGGGTCTTGTGATTTACATTCAGATGCTTGGCAACTGATTCATATTTATGACGGTCACAGTGTCCCAGGGTCACATGAAGTGACCAAAACCTGCTGCAACCACCCAGCAGACGGGGGGGAATAAAAACCAAACACCCCCCACCCCACCCCCGCTGCCAATCCTCAACAGAAATGCTCACAACAATGAAAACCTCAGACAGGAGGAAGAGCGCCACTGGGGGGGCAGGCAGGTGTCTTGCTCGGCTGTGGCTTGGGGGGCACTTTTTTCAGTGCCATTGTAACTTCGAAGTCACTAAGCGAACTGTTGTAAGTCGAGGACTACCTGTACTTCATCACTTTTTTCCTTTTTTTTTGGTCATGATGTTTTTGACACCTTGCTAGGCGACTGGTGGTACTCGGATATTGCCATATCCTAAAAGTGGTACAATGGGTGAAAAGGTTGAAAAGCCCTGATCTAATCTGCTTATCCAGAGGGAACCTTGATAATTAGTTCAAGGTAAAGTTCAACTTCTGGATATTAAGTGAGCACACCTCTGTAATTTCATTGGTAATAATACTGAATTTTTTTTTATTGCTTTCCATATTTTGAATCTTTTCAGTCTAGCCTAAGCTTCCTAATGTTCTAAGGCTATCCAGCCCTCCTTAGTTTTTCTGAGGTGAGCCAAGGCCAACTAGGTGCCACACCTGAGCTTTCAGACTTAGCACAAATACTCCTAATATTGGAAGGCCTTTATAAAGGCAAATTGCTCCCCAGACGGCTCATAATGTTATATTGAATTGTAAAGCAAAGCAGCCAATGTGGAATTATTCATCGGGCATATCTTTCAACTTTCTTTAGCTCCAAATACATTTGGTATGTATGTGCACCGTATCCCACTAAATCCTCTGTTGTCTATTTAATAGTATAGCCTAATCTGAGATCAGCACAGCAACGTGAATGAAATTATGCTCAATCCAGAACCGGCCTCACTGGGATTAATTCAAAGCACTCTTTTGTACAATATCCCATGTATTAGATGCAATCTAATCTAACTCACAAGAGCAGGAAAAAATAAGAGGTATAAAGCACAGTAAAAATACTAATTTTTCCCCTTCTACCTCTGCCAATCTGGAAATCAAAAGATCTTAAATATCTAGAATAGGCTTAACTAATCTTGTCATGAATGGAGGCGATCTATAAACTTTAAACACATCTTTAAATCCTGAAATGTCTGGGACCTCAGCATCCATTTTTTCCTATTTTTCTAAAATCTCAGTTTTTAAGAATACACACACACACACGTACACAATTTATAAATTTATTTTAAAAACATGAAATGGAAAACAAATGCACACATTCTTACTATCATACACAATTACTTGGATTAAAACATCAAAATAAACTGCAACATTGAATATTCTGAGCTGACAGTTCCAGCAGTAGACAAAAATACTCAACACACAATTTAATCCTTATTTTCCTATATTCTTCATAATTTTTTATGCATTACCAAACGTTTTGTAGTCAGTCTGAAGTGGGTAAATTGGTGCAAGTACAAATACAAGCCATAATAAATTTCTGATCGAAAAGCTTCTAGAAGATCGGATCTCAGTCAAATATCACCAAAAACCATATTTTGCACCTTTCTGAATCAAAACACCTATGCATTTCCATTTCAAAGTGCCATTAGGGTCAATGGATTTAACTCAAGTATATATAAAATGCAGAAATATTTAATATGAAAAACCGCTACACAGAATTCTCATTAAATATACCTACTATCCATTTGGTGTAGCTTACAGATCCAAAATATTACTCAAAAAATAGTTGTACCTTTTTCAGATTGGAATTAAAATACATAAACATGTCCTAGTAAACAGTCACTTTGAAGTATTTAAATAATTATATATTAAACATAGGATTAAGGGTTTATTTCATTTATTTATATCCCACCTGTATTCTTTTTACAAATAACTCAAGGCAGCAAACATCCAATGCATTTTCTATTTTCTCTAAAATCACCTTGCTATTTCCCCCACAACTCACTTGGACTGAGAGAGAGTGACTGGCCCAAGGTCACCCAGCCAGTTTTCATGGCTAAGGCAGGACTAGAACTCAGTCTCCCACTTTCTAGCCTGGTGACTTAACCACTACATTTTTATTGTCAATATACTCAGAAAGTGAATGGAATAGTAGGGCTTAACGGAGAAAAACATGTTTCAGCAGGAGAAAATGTAGTTTTGATAGACAGTTATACATTTTTAAATAAATAGGTACATGGATGAGGTAGTCCCATTTAGAGCCATGATTACATCCAGTGGTTTCAAACTGATTCATGTATCTAACAGACTTTTAGATAATATATTCTAACATTCAAAATCATGCTAAAATATTCTATCAAAGAAAATTAGATACTTCAAAATTGAAGGATTTTTTTTGCATATGCTTTGATCCAAGAACCCAGCAAAGCAGTTAGGTTGTCCTCTTCTGTTGCATCAATTTTTTCTGCTGTAGCTTTTGCACTAGGCAAAAGCTTTTGCACTGCTCAGCTATTGTACATCTGTAGAAAATGTTTTCACATTTTCATGACTAAGTTCACAATAAAAATATGGGTAGTCCTTGATTTATGACCATAATTGGGACCAGAATTTCCGTTAAGGTGGTTAAGTGAGTCACGTCTGATTTTACAACCTTTTTTTACTACAGTGTTAACTGCAGTTGTTAAGATAATCCGTCCTTATGTGGGAAGCTGACTGGGAAGATCACAAACGGTGGTCACATGACCCTGGGACACTGCAACTGGTGTAAATACATGCCAGTTGCCAAGCACCTGACTTTTGATCCTGTGACCACGAGGAATGCTGCAATAGTTATAAGTGTGAGGACTGGTCGTAAGTCACTTTATTCAGCACCGCTGTAACTTTGAATGGTTGCTAAATGAATAGTTATAAGTTGAGGACTTACTATTACTATTTAGGATAGACACTGAACTCAAACATTCTGTTGAAATAACATTGTATTAAATAATTTTTTCCCTTTGGAATATGTTTAGGGGAGTTGAATTAAGCAACTTAAGTATCCTTTGGATAAAAAGATGGGTTATCAAGGAATGGAATGCATATGCAGTCATTCTCAAGAAACCTGAGGCAGTACACCACTTTTCCAATTCAGAAAATGACCAAAGATATAGGCCTGAAAAACAGAGCAAAAATATTCATTGTGTGTTGGACATGTCCAAGAAATTACGTACCCAAAATTGAATGATTAAAACTACCCTGTTTCCCACGTATAACATATTTTATAAAATAATATTCCAATAAATTGGAAATGTCTTTAAGTATCAAACACATTAGAATGTACAGTATAAAGTTTTAATAACTGTATATACCATAAAAACAAACAACTTAGCTGCACACTATTTTTTACCTAAATGTAAGTCCTTTTTGAATCATGTAACATTGCCTGCAATTTAAAATATTAAAATGGTACTCAATCTATAAGGTGGAAATAAATATTTTCTTGATAAAACATGCATCTGTTTTTGCAGAATATATATATATTCAAAGTCCACACTGTGAATTTGTTGTCAATAAATATTTCAAGTATTGGCAGTTTTATAGTCCTTCATGCTGATAAGCCGGCCCCCCTTTTTATTGCTGAAAAAAATATCAGTGCGATAGAAATTTGTCCGAATCAAAACATGTTCCGGGTTGATAGGAGCTTGAGGCGTTGTAACATTTTTGTACCCTCCTTTTCACAACCTAAATTAACAGTTCCTGTCAAAACGATGCGCTCTAACGTTTTGCAACATTGAGATACTTGGTCAGTTTTTGCCAGCTGGCCGTAAAATATGTTTTAAATACATGTAAATAGGGTTCCCCCCCACCATTGACAATCGTACAGCAGAGGCCATAGGCACATGTGTGTAAACCTAAACCTCATACACACAAGCATAAATTTGAATGGTCGCGCCAGCTCGCTCAGCGAATAGCTGTTTCTCAACCTTGACAATTTTAAGGCATGTGGACTTCAACTCCCAGAATTCCACAGCCAGCAATGCTGGCTGTGGAATTCTGGGAGTTGAAGTCCACATGCCTTAAAGTTGTCAAGGTTGAGAAACACTGAGCTAGAACAAGGCGCCCTGGCTCCTGTTTTCATGCTTCCAGAGAAAGGAGAGACTGCAACTCCCAGCATTCCTGAGGACTTCGTTTCCCAGCATGCCCTTCACTCACAACGGCCTTGCCCTTTCCCCGTGGGTTGAGAGACCCCCTCCCTGTTCTTGGTCTGATTGTTACAAAAAGCTTGGCCTTTCCCAAAGCCTTCGCCGCAACCTTTCGTGAGGTCTCTTATCAGTCCTCGATCATCTCTGTATGAATCAACTTCCGGTTGAATCCTTTCCCACCCCCGTATCGCGCGTCTCCCCCTCGCGTAGCTTAAATTCTCGCGAGACTTCAATGCCGAGGCCGGCGGGCGGAGGGAGCAGTGGGAGGAGGGAGGGGGTTGGCCCTGGCGCTTGGTGGTGGCGGCCGCCATTTTGCCACGGCGGGTCGGGTCTGCCTCGGCGGGGCCTGGTTAGGGATTAACAGCCGAGTGGGAGGGGTCCGCGACGTGCCGAGCAATACCGGCGGGGGCCACGCACAGGAAAAAGCCGACCGGGAGCGGCTTAGGAGCCACGGATGGCGGCAGATTCTATCCAACCGAGGCGGCGGCGCTGGGGCTGAGGTGGCGGCAGGAGGAGGCGGGGCAGGAGGCACCTCCCCTCCCTCCTCACTCCTCCCCCCTCCCACCCAGGTAAGATGGCGAACCGGCCGGGTCTCTACTCCTCTCGCTCACACCCACCTCTGTGGAGCGGGGCGAGCCTGTGCGTCGAGTCGGGAGGGAAAAGTGAGGAAACAAATCAGAGCGTCCGCGTGCCCCTTTTCCCCATTCCCCACCGGCTTATTTTCCCCCTACCTCTAGAGGGCGCGCTCTCTGACCGTAGTGGGGCGGGAAGTAGCGGGAGGCCAATGAGAGAGCGCACGCGCTTTTTCAGCCAACGGCCGCTGCCGGCCTATTATTACTTCAGCCCGTCGCCGTTCTCTTTCGCTCCCCCCTCCCTCCCTCCCCGGGCAGCTCGTCGTCTTCGCGCGCGCCGCGGACCCGGCCGACCAACCAACCAACCAACGGCCGCAGCTTCCTCTGTGCGTGGGGGGAGGGGCGGGTGGGGATCTTGAGGGGGGACGGGGCTCGGGAGGGTCGGGCGCGTGGGTGGGAGGGGTTTGAGGCGTCGGGAGGGGGTGAGGGGGGGAAAGTGGGCGGGGATAAGGGGGGAACAAAGGGTTAAAGTGAGGGGGGAGGGAGGGGGGGAGCGAACGGTGGCGAACTTAGGCTGAAGAAAGAAAGTGTCCGCGGGCCATGTTTAGAAAACGCGATTACGGTACAATCTGGGCGTTCAGGGGAATCGGGTCGAAGAGGATAAAGGGTCGCAAGTTGGGAGAGCTTTAGGGGTGGCCGGCCGGAGTGATTGCCAGGGTCTCAAGGCGTTGGGTGGTCCAAGGGTACAGGCGTGTGAGGGGAGCTTGGGATAATAGTTGGATAAAGCTGGGACCGGAGTGGAGAGAAACTTATTTATTGCATGTCATCAAATCGTGTAGAACAGGCTTGCGAGAAGCAGAGCAGCAACTAAAGGGAAGGAGTCATAGGAACATGGAGCCTGAGGAGGGACGTAAAGAAGATCAGGCGGATAGTGCTGGAAATGGGCTAAGTCAAGAGACTACAGTGGGAAAAAATAACAAGGGGGCAGCTGAGTTAGAGGGGCAAGATCAGGACATTTTGGGGGACATGGGTGAATTAAATCAAGGAAGAGTTGATATGTCTGAAGGAGAGGCAGTGTTAGGTGAGGACGGAAATTATACCGAGGATGTGACAGAACCAGATCCCGAGAAAGGAAAAACGGGGAGGGAATCAAGTCTTGGGGAGCTGAAAAGTAATGCAGAGGAAGAGGAATCTGAGGAATTGGGAGGAGCAGATCAGAAAGATACTGGTTTATTTGTGAGCCCCTCTGCAGGAGAAGAGGAAAAAATTGCAAGGGGGCTAGATCAGTGGAAGATAAAGGAGCATGAAGAAGAAGGGCTCGTTGAAGAGAGTAGGTTTTTTCTAGAAAAGGATGAAAAAGTTGCTTTGGCAAATCAGGATCAGAGGAAGAAAGAAGTTTATGCAGACACTGAAGAAAAGGAGAAGAACACGGAAGAGACAGCTGATAAGGAAGGCATGGCATTGGAGAAGGCTGAAGTATTAGCTTTAGACCAGAAAGATTCAGAGGGAGGGACTGAAGAGGAGGTTGTTGAAACCACAGAGATTCAGAAAGATAATGACCTGTCGAGATTGGGCCAGGGCAGCAATTTAGAGATAACTAAAGAGGGAACGGAGGTAGCAGCAGATGCAACACCGGTATATCAGAGAGAGACTGAAGAATCTGTAGGATTAGGTATGGAGCAAAATAAGGTGTACACCAAAGCTGGGGATGAGGAAATAGCTGGAGTAGATCAGAGAGAGAGAGAGAGTTTAATTGCACAGGAAACTGAGGCATCAGTACAAACCCAAGGAAAACCTGAGGAGGTGTTGGAAAAACTCAGGGAAGCTGGAGAGATGACTGCGGTGAGGGATGCAACAATGGCTGAGGAGGAAGCCAGCCTTTTAGAAGCAAATCAAATACAGGTTGAAGAGGCTGGGAAAGCACCAGAAATAGAGGTGGATCTGGTGGAGGCAGAGATTGGAACTGAAAAGAAAGATGCAGCAACAACACTGCATCAAGGAGAGACTGAGAAGTTAGTTGAGGGAAGTCAGGGAGAAAGTAGGGAACCAGTGGGAGTAAGTGAGATGGTAATGGGAGGAGAGGATATCCCACTAGCAGAGATAGGGCAGGAGAAAATTGTGAAAGTGACTACAGAAGAAGTTGTGATGATACCGGTTGAAGATAACATTGAGGATTTGGTGGAGACAAGTGAAGTAGTAAGGGGCGAGAAAGATTTAGCCGCCATGGAAGCAGAGAGAGAGGCTGTTGACAAGGTGACAACAGAAGATGATGTATCATTAGCAGTAGCTAAAGTTAAGGTTGAAAATTTGAGGGACATTAATGAAATACAGATGGGAGAGGAGGACATGGCACTAAGTGTAGAAGCAAAGGAAGAGGCTGCAGAGGAGTTGATTGCAGAGGAAGATGTAGGTGGAGAAGTAACAGAAGCACCAGGGAGTATAAGTAGAATACAAGAAGAAATGCCTCTCATAGTAGTGGAGGAAATACCTGGGCAAACTCAGGATAGTGGAAGTAAAGAAAAGATGGAATCAGAGGTGATTGAAGAGAAAGTTGGAGATTTGACACAACCAGAACAAAGGCTAGAAGAACAAGTAGAAGAGAAGGAAGAAGAACAATGGGCTTCAGCTGGCATGATTGATAAAGTGGAAACTGGAGAATTAGAGATGGCATTAGCAATTAATCAGAATGAAATGATGAAAGGCCTGAGGCCATCTCAGGAAAAGGCAGAGATTGCTGTCGTAGATGCCGTGGGAGAAAAATTACCATCTCAAGAAAAGATTTTATCCTGGAGTCCAGAATTGGAAGGACGAACTCAAGAGATAGCAGGGATGGGCTCCAGAGAAGGGATATCCAGATCATATAAGCAAGAGGATAAACTAAGCCAAGAACTTGTTGCAGAATTGGTGAGAATTGGCCAGGAAAGACGAGATTTGGGCTTAAGTCAAATAGCATTGTTAGAAGCAAGCATAAGGCTCACTGAAGAATTAGGTAAATTGACTAGCAAAGAAGAAAGCCACCAAGTGAAAGGTAAAATAATCCTAGGCTTGGCAGGGCTACGACAAGGACCAATTCAAGTAACACCGCGTAGGACCGTTCGGTCAGCGGGAGGCTATAATGGAGTGTTGGCACATGTAGCTCCAGGGTTAATTGTAACTGGTTTAAGGAAGCCTGAGGAAAAGAGACTAACAAAACAAGATCACACGGAGTTGGGCAAGAGGAGATTAGAACAAAGAGAGACCCGATCAGCTGAGCAGGGCCGTTTTGGAGTAAGCATGAGGTCAAATGAAGCAATGGTCTTCATGGGTTACCGAATTGGGCGGGAAAGAATGTATTGTTTGTCCGAGGCAGAGAAGAGGATGGTGAAAATTCAGCAGCTGCCTGAGTTAGAGGAGATTAAGAAAAAGCCTGCAGTAGAACAGGTAGAGGTGCCCGGGCAGGAACAGGAAGGGAGGAAGGAAGAGGTACAAGAAATTAACGCCCGTGATCTAGAGGACCTGCCAGAAGCATGGCTTGAAAGACCATGGACACGAGATTATGTAGCAGCCCAAGCAAGTTCTGGGTGGACTGCAGGCACAGGGCCAGGACATGGGCGTATTTCAAGGTCACTTCGGGCAGGAATAAAAAAAAGAATTAACTTGATGGTGATGGGGGAGTGTGCCACAAAATCAGCAGCGCAGAAGCTTGAGCCATTACACGTTGGAATGAGAAGAAGGATGTTTGAGCTTACAAGTAAGTCTGCCAATGTCCATTGGCTGAACGAGATACTGAGGCCAAGACCGCCAGGTTCTCGGTTTAGTGTCGCAGATCAGCAGGTTCACGATGAAGGAAGTCCTGGCCTGATGGCTGAAAGGCAAAGCCCTGGTTTGTTTACAAGGAGAAAAGAGCTAAAAGATTGGAGGGATGGGGTGATGGGAATAGCCATCAGGAGATACAATGCAATGAGACTCGCCATGTGGGGCGAAGGCCCAGTCGGCTTGCACATAAAGGGGAGGAAGTTAGCTGAGGATTCATACGTTCCCACAAGTAGCTCCCATAAGGTGAGGTCCATTTTGGGACACGTTGAAAGAAGAGTGCTAACCATGGCACAGCAGGTAACAAGTGAGAGAGTACCAGGTTTGGAAGTGGGTGGACAAAGTCTAGTTGAGGCACTGAAGCAGGATATGGAGTTAGCAAGGTCCAAGAAAGGTGAGAGATTTTCAAGGTAACTGGCGAAAGAAATTATGCAATGAGTTTAGGGATATGGCGTTGTTTTAAGAATTAGTGGAAAAGCAGAAAATGTATAGAGAATAGTACAGTTTTAAGAGCAAAGCTTCAGGTTGAGGGGATTTATATATTTGTCAAAGGAATAGAGAAAAAAGAAAGGCCAAGACAATGATATAAGTAACAGAGTATTGACACTTGAGGGACAAAGGTGCGGTGCATAGGGAATGAAATGAGGATTAAAAATTGACCTTGAGAAAATTGGTGACTTTGATCATCTGGGATGTGTGTCTGCGAGTGAGCGAAAGATAACTAACCTCTTTCAGAAAGGAAGAAAATTGTCTCCGGAACATTTAGTAGCATCTCAAACAGGTTCTTGCCTTTTCTCATAGACTTGGATTTGGTAGCTGATGCTTACATTAAACGTCTCCATCGTAACCTGTAGTCAAGCTGTTCCTGTGCTGTCTGCATTACAATCGTGGAGAAATACGGATAGCCTTTTGCTAGTGCTTTGAAAAGAATTTTTTAAAAAAACAGAAAGAGCAAGATTCCAGTAAAACGAATCACTGTTTGTAAAACATGGTATTCTTTGCCCTGGATTGACCTTTTTTTTTTTCAGGAGTAGTCTTCCCCTGGAAAGCGAAACCCTGGAAGTACAGTCTGAAAAGCAAGTGGAATTCTCAGCTCAAACTGGTACAGCGGCAATTTTGTAAAACGTTTTAAAAATATTGTGAATGTGGAAACATTTGTAAAAATGCTAAGGAAGGAAGAAATTACCATATCTTCCTAAAGTAAAATTAGATGCAGTTTGTTTCTGTATCACCTATAGCAGTGGTGGCGAACCTATGGCACACGTGCCAGAGGCGGCACTCAGAGCCCTCTCTGTTGGCACGTGCACCACCGCCACCAGCAGCAGGTCCATCAGGCTGCCACCGCCGCCCGGAGTAGGAGCCCCACCCAGCACAAAGGAGACAAAGCGGCCGACTAGCATTTTACATGCGTCCATGCACACATGGGGCCACGAGCACGCACGTACTGCAAATAGGGCAGGGCTAGTGCCTCTGTGATACTCACTAGCCCTGCCCCATTCTTGTGGTGCAGCGGCAGCCGTTTTTGTGCCTTGCAGCATGGTGGTCCATTTTTGTGCCCCTGGGTTTTGCATGCCAGAGGCGGCACTCAGAGGCACCTCCCCCCCCGAGGGCACCACAATGCTGATGCGGCCCTGGCACTTTGCAATAAATAAGTGGGTTTTGGGTTGCAGTGTGGCCACTCGGTCTCTAAAAGGTTCGCCATCACTGACCTATAGGGTAAGTCCTCAATGTACAACTGATAACTTAGTGACCATTCAAAGTTATGACCAATCCCCCCCCCCCAAAAAAAAAGTACGGCCCAGATTTGAATTTCTGATGGCCACCCTCTCCCTATTGTCGCATGATTGCATTTTGGGTGCCTGGTAACGGGCCCACATTTACAGCCGTTTGCAATGTCCTACAGTCATGTGACTGCCAATTCCAACATTTTTGCTGGAAACCAGTATGCTAATTTCTGACAAAAAAAAATGCCCTTCGCAGCCAATGGGATTGCTTTACAACCACCAGATTTGCTTAACAAATCTTGCAAAAAAATGTTATGAAATGAAGTTGGTCATGTGGGTGCCTCACAACCTACGACAGAAATTCCGGGCTCTGTTAACAGTGGTAAATTGAGGGCTATGCGTATTAGATTTTGCTTGCTGTGATATGCAGGGGAGCATACGGGGAACTATTGCAGTCAAAAGGCAGGAAATATATTTGATAAATCTTAACTAACACACACATTGACGTATCGTGAGCACCCTCAAATTTGGAACCGCACATTTGCCTCATAATGGGGAAACAGAAATTTTCTTTGGAAATTTCTATTTGAGAAAGATGGTGTGGTATCAAAAGTCCCTTTTCGTGTTTCATTACATTGCGGTTACATTTCAAATCATAGCATAGGTAGTTCTCAACTGATGACCATTCTTTTAGCAACTATTCAAAATTATGGCAATGGTGGAAAAAAAATGACTTACAACTGGTCCTCCTAGACCAGGGGTAGGCAACCTTGGCTCTTTTATGACTCATGGACTTCAACTCCCAGAATTCCTGAGCCAGCATGGCTCAGTTTGGAAATTCCTTTCCCCTCAGCATGGCTGGCTCAGGAATTCTGGGAGTTGAAGTCCACGAGTCATAAAAGAGCCAAGGTTGCCTACCCCTGTCCTAGAACCAGGTCATGTGATTGTCGTTTATGACAATCTTCTCAGGGGACTTTCCAACAAGCAAAGCCAAAGGAAAGCTGGATTTGCTTAACAACTGCATGACTTGCTTAAGAACTGGGGCAAAAAAGGTTGTAAAATCAGCTGCGGTTCACTTAATGACTGCATTGCTTAGCAATGGGAGTTCCGGTCCCAATTGTCATAAGTCGAGGGCTACATATATTCAGCTATGTTTTTGCAAAGATATAGAGATGAGGAAGCGGTGAGCTATGAACAAAACTGTTACAATTTTCAGAGCTAGGGAACAGCATGGTAATAATAAGCATTAATTTTTAAAGCAGTGATACGTTCAGAGAGCTATACAGGCTGCCAAATGAAATAAAGAAACAAATACAGATTTCCTAAGGGTGTATCTATAAAAACTGAAAAGGGACATGAAACTATATTTTGGGAGAGTGAAACTTTCTCAACTTTAGAATAATCCTCAGACCATGAAGTTGGCCTTCCAAAAAGACTGCATCCCCTTTTCAAGACCTTTTCCTACAATTTTTCCCCCAATTACTTTAAATGCTGTTGGCAGAAGTCAACTTGTTTTGATTGGTTAATTGTACCTTTAAAAAAAAAAGAAGCTCTTTTTGGATATGTGCATCGGTTTTGAAAGATTTTCAATTTGGCTGCAATCATTAACGCTGATTTCTGTTCATGCATCTCTTCAGCTAATTCTGAGTCAGGCAGTCCCGAGCGCAGGCTGGGCTGCCAAGGAACCCAGGAGCTGGACGGCTCGTCCCAGTGGCTGGCTGACCAGAATGAGGCCGGTTCGCAGCATGCACTGGAACAGGATGCCAGCACTACAACCGCAGCTGAAACTGTTGGGACGAGAGGCAAAGAGCAAGAGCGAATTAAAATGCAGACCAGTCCTCCCCAACAACACCACATGCTGCACGCCCAGGTAGAGTTGGAGGTGAGAAGCACCCGTGTGCAAATCCCTCTGGATTAGCCAAGTCTATCTGTGGATTTTCAGTGATGGTTAAGATAATTTGAGACGCATTGTGGGGAGCAGCTTTGTGGCAAGCCAAAGGAAGTCCTTCTCTGAGGCCTCGGAGACTTTATTTCTGGAGTTACTATATTTTAATGATTAAGGGCGCTGTGATAATCCTGGCTGTTGATTTCTCCTTCCTTCCATGCCTTTCATATCACATCGTGTGCTTCAGGCTACATCAGACAAAATGACAGGGAGCAATCCAGTGTCACCAGCCTCTTCAGGCTCACCGTCCTCAAGTGGGAGCATCTCACCATCGCATCTCACCCACGACTCCTCTTTGGACAGTCATCTAAGTTTTGATGGTCCCAAGTCGCAGAACAGAGCCCTGGTGTCGTCTGGGATGTACATCTCCCCCGATCCCGCGAGCATGTGGGACAAGACACACGCAGAGATTGCCGAGCAGGCGAAGCATGTAAGCTCTTGTCCAAACCACTGGACCCTTTTAACCCTTTTTATGTTGGGTGTAAGCATTTGCAGTCTTAAAATAGTAGAGCAGCCCTGAGGGTAGCAGGATAGCCCTGAGCCAGTGATGGCGAACCTTTTAGAGACCGAGTGCCCCAACCGCAACCCAAAACCCACTTATTTATCGCAAAGTGCCAGGGCTGCATCAGCATCATGGTGCCCTCATGGGGGGGGGGCAGGGAGACACCTCTGGGTGCTGCCTCTGGCACGCAAAAACCATGGGGCGCAAAAATGGGCCACCGTGCTGCAAGGCGCAAAAACGGCCGTGCCGTGGGGTGCCGATACAAGGCGCTGCACCATGCAAGAACGGGGCAGGGCTAGTATCACGCAGGCACTAGCCCCGCCCCATTTGCAGCATGTGTGCGCTCACGGCCCTGTGCACGCACGCATGCATGTAAAATGCTTCCCCCTCCCTTTTGTTCCAGTCCACCAATCAACAATGGTTGGTGACCTCTGCTCTACCACCTCTACTCGAGCTTGCTAGTCGGCCGCTACATCTCCTTTGTGCTGGGCGGGGCTCCTGCTCCGGGCGGCAATGGTGGCCTGAGGCACCTGCTGCTGGCGGCGGTGGCGCATGTGCCAACAGAGAGGGCTCTGAGTGCCACCTCTGGCACGCGTGCCATAGGTTCGCCACCACTGGCATAGTATGTGTTTTAAAACTGAAAGGTTGGATTCTTTTAATCCCAGCCTATAAATACAAAGCACCCCTAATCTTCCCAGCTCAAGATTTGACTTGAAGGATACCTTTAGTGTTTCAGAGGTCTGAGCCTTTCAGGAAGCATGGGAACAAACTACCTGACCTGGATACTCTGTTTTAGGAAGCAGAGATCGAGAATCGAATTGCGGAAATGAAGAAGGAAGGATTCTGGTCTTTGAAAAGGCTTTCGAAGGTGCCTGAGCCAATTCGGCCCAAAGTGCACTGGGATTATCTTTGTGAGGAAATGCAGTGGCTCTCTGCTGACTTTGCTCAAGAACGTCGCTGGAAGAGGGGTGTTGCCAGGAAGGTGGGTTCCGGCATCTTTAAACTCTCTCGCCTTTAAACTGTCCCGTCTCCAGACTTTTTCAGCAGGTTTGCATCCGTCCATCAAAGAAGAATAATAAATAATAATAATAATAATAATAATAATAATAATAATAATAATAATAATAATAATAATAATAATAATAATAAAAGTTGGAAGGGACCTTGGAGGTCATCGAGTCCAACCCCCTGCTCAGGCAGGAAACTCTACACCATTTTGGACAAATGGCTGTCCAGTCTTTTCTTAAAAACTTCCAGGGTTGGAGCATTCACCGCTTCTGGAGGCAGGTTGTTCCACTGGTTAATTGTTCTAACTGTCAGGAAGTTTCTCCTTAGTTCTAGGTTGCTTCTCTCCTTGATCAGTTTCCACCCGTTGCTTCTTGTCCTGCCTTCAGGCGCTTTGGAGAATAGCTTGACTCCCTCTTCTTTGTGGCAGCCCCTGAGATATTGGAACACTGCTATCATGCCCCCCCTCGTCCTTCTCTTCATTAAACTAGACATACCCAATTCCACCAGCCGTTCCTTATATGCTTTAGCCTCCAGTCCCCTAATCATCTTTGTTGCTCTTCTCTGTACTCTTTCTAGAGTCTCAACATCTTTTTTACATCGTGGTGACCAAAACTGGATGCAGTATTCCAAGTGTGGTCTTACCAAGGCATTGTAAAGTGGTATTAATACTTCATGTTATCTTGATTCTATCCTTCTGTTAATGCAGCCCAGCACTGTGATGTAATTGGTGCTGTTTCAACTGGGTGGGTAGTGCACGATATCGCTATAAGATTTCCCTCCATAAAACTAATCTTTCCTAAAATACGGTCCAGGATAAAAGTGGAAAACATGGCGACACGTGATGGATTGTGGTCATTTGGACCTGTTGTCGTCTTTCTCCCCTGTGGCATACAGGTTGTGCGCATGGTGATCAGGCATCATGAGGAACAGAAGCAGAAAGAAGAACGAGCCAAACGCGAGGAGCAAGCCAAGTTGCGCCGCATTGCTTCCTCCATTGCCAAAGAGGTCAAGCAGTTCTGGAGCAACGTTGAGAAGGTGTGTGAAGCCCTTGTCCAGAGTCAGGAAAAGTGTGTGTACATTCTTGATAGCCTAAATATATAGGCAAGTACATGCCAGCCCATTTTCCATGTCATATTGCGTTTATTCTTATTTTATGTGTCTGATCAAAAGTGTTGAAAATGTACGCATGAAATAGCTGGTCCTTTATACCATAGTGTTACTTTTGCCTGTTGTTATAGTTATGTCCCTCCAGAACTCCAGGCATTTTTTGCATGGAGAGATTTCTCCTCATTTTTATCCACAGACCAACTCCATGAGAAAGGCTGAATTGGGGGAATAGCCACTCAGTAAGTTGCCATTGTCAGATAGGTTTGTAGTCTCAGTCCAAGTTCAAAACCACACTCGGCTACTCTTTTTAAAATTTGCACTGGAGCTATTGTCCTAAGGAAATTGGATTCATTATTTTTTATTTTATATAACAGTTGGAAGGAACCTTGGAGGTCTTCTAGTCCAACCCCCTGCTCAAGCAGGAGACCTTATAACAGACATGTCAAACACAAGGCCCGGGGGCTGGATGCGGCCCGCGAAGTGGTTTTATGTGGCCCGCGAAGCCATCCTGGAAACAGTGAGGGAACGGCCCCCGCTGCCTTGGCCCTGGCCCTGGAGCCAATGTACAATTTTGTGGTGGCCATCTATGCTGAAACGCATTCAGTCTTAGCTCCACAAGGCCGTCTGGAAACAGCGAGGAACCAGCCCCTGCCGCGTCGGCCCCGCCCCCTGGGTGCATGCTGGGGAGGTGTCACCCTTTGTGAGGAATGAAGAAATGCACCATCGCCTGGAAGTGGCCAGCAAATGGCCCTCGCCTACTTCACATATCCGGTTTGATGGGCTCCGGCGGAGGGGTTTCAGCAGGTAGTGAGGCTCCTCCAGTGGATCATTCCTTGGCACTTGCCCTGGTCCCACCCCCTTCTGCCAGAGACCCTCAGATCTGTCCCACTCCTGCTCAGGCCCCCACAGGCACCCTTGATGCGAACGATGTAGAACTGGCCGTGCCCACCCAATAGGCCACACCCACTCTGTCCACACCCACCCAGTAGGCCACACAGACCCCCAGGGCAACCGCAACGCTGATGTGGCCCTCAATGAAATTGAGTTTGACACCCCTGCCTTATAACATTCCAGACAGGTGGCTGTCCAATCTCTTCGTATTAGCAAGAAGCTTTTGATCTGTGCCAAGAAGTCGTGCCCGTTTTTGTATTTTCATGGTTACAGAGGAAAGGATGGCTACAATTACGCATAATGCTATTGAAAGTGCCTTGCGGGACTTAAATGAATTTAGTTCAAGATTGGATTCTCGCTGTAGTTTGTAGTTTGGTGTTTCTTAACTTAAGCCACTCAAAGTCGCCTCGAACTGCGAGATGGGCAGCATATAAACACAATAAACCTCTTCAGGTTGTGCAATTCAAGCAGCAGTCACGTCTGGAGGAAAAACGGAAAAAAGCACTGGATCTGCAGCTGGATTTTATAGTGGGCCAGACAGAGAAATATTCCGACTTGCTAACCCAAAGCCTCAATGAGACTCTTCCAGTTCCCAGCAAGACCAGTGGCTCCCGTGCCGGCTCGACTGCTTCTAGTCCACCTCCCCCTGCTCAGCTCATCGAAGATGGTCAGTTTCCTCAACTCTGTGTCAACGCTGCAAATACTGTATATTCTTGCTTTGACAATATGCAGAACTGTCTGGTATTTATATAGTTAAACCAGCAACTGGGAAAGAGGGAGGAGCATAAGGATAGCCCGGGAGAAAGAAACCGGAAGTAAATCACATCTTCCAAGTTGATTGGAAGATGTGAACCATGACCCCAAAATAAGGGAGTGGGAAATGCTTGGAATGTATATGCGTAACGGAAGAGAAGCCAGACCTAAGCGTTTCTACCATGTTGTACTGACGTCTCTGTAACCTTAATAAATGCTTTTAGGGAAAAATATGCCTGAAAGTCCTTTTAACTGTTTTGTTAATCAGACACATGACACTCTGTTTCTTTGACCTTGCCCAATTCCTAACCCATTTAGTATGGCTTCTGTTTCAAACCGCACCTTCCCACTTAAAAGACATTTGCTTTGTTAGAAATGGTGTTCGTTTTCCAGGGATGGTGTGTGGGATTTCAATGCCCATTCCCGATCCACAATTCTAGAATTGGTTTTGCGACTTGAACGGCGCGTTGCAGCTGATCCTTTTTTCTCTCTGACAGATGGGGATTTTCAACCACACGAAGAGTCCGATGACGAGGAGACAATTGAAGCTGAGGAGCAACAAGAAGGGAACGATTCGGAAACACAGCTGCGGGAGATTGAGCTGCTAAAGCAGGAAAGTGAGCTGCCCTTAGAGGAGCTACTGCAGACATTGCCCTCCCAAATCTTAGAAAATTCCTTCAGTGTCTCTCCTTGTGCCTCCAGCTCGGACAATGAGGAGGAAGAAGAGGGTGACAGTGAAGAGGAAGTTGAGCAGGAGGAAAGTCAGACCTCTGAAACACTAAAGGTATCCTTCAAGTCAAATCTTGAGCTGGGAAGATTAGGGGTGCTTTGTATTTATAGGCTGGGATTAAAAGAATCCAACCTTTCAGTTTTAAAACTCATACTATGCCAGTGGTGGCGAACCTATGGCACGCGTGCCAGAGGTGGCACTCAGAGCCCTCTCTGTTGGCAGACGCGCCACCGGCACCAGCAGCAGGTGCCTCAGGCCACCACTGCCGCCCGGAGCAGGAGCCCCGCCCAGCACAAAGCAGGTGAAGCGGCCGACTAGCAAGCTCGAGTAGAGGTGGTAGAGCAGAGGTCACCAACCATTGTTGATTGGTGGACTGGAAGAAAAGGGAGGGGGAAGCATTTTACATGCATGCGTGCGTGCACAGGGCCATGAGCGTACACATGCTGTAAATGGGGCGGGGCTAGTGCCTGCGTGATACTAGCCCTGCCCCGTTCTTGCATGGTGCAGCGCCTTGTATCTGTACCCCACGGCACAGCCGTTTTTGCACCTTGCAGCACGGTGGCCCATTTTTGCGCCCCCGTTTTTTGCGTGTCAGAGGCGGCACTCAGAGGCGCCTCCCTGCCCCCCCCCGAGGCACTTTGCAATAAATAAGTGGGTTTTGGGTTGCGGTTTGGGCACTCGGTCTCTAAAAGGTTCGCCATCACTGTACTATGCTGTGGTGGCACAGTGGTTAGAATGCAGTATTGCAGACCAATTCTGTCGACTGCCAGCAGTTCGATTCTCACCAGGCTCAAGGTTGACTCGGCCTTCCATCCTGCCGAGGTCAGTAAAATGAGAACCCAGAGTGCTGGGAGCAATAGGCTGACACTTAGGGCTATAAAATACTGAAGCGGTATATAAGTCTAAATGCTGTTGCTGTTGCTATTTAACTGGCACCCACAATTGATATTGGCCAAGAAGCATCCATTACCATCTGTCCTACTGTTACATGCCCCGTTGCTGTCTGTCTCTTGAAGCCTTATCCTCCCCCTCTACTCAGCAGGAGAAACCCAAACCTGTTACTCAGAGGAATAAGAAACCTTGGAAACCAGACGAAGAGGATGAGGAGTTTACAGCCAATGAAGAGGAAGGTAAATTTTGAGTCACGAGTTGACTGAACGTAACAAGAATTGGGCTGAGGTTAGGATTGCAATCCAATAACATAGGAAATCCTTTCTCTCCTAGCTGAAGACGTAGAGGAAACCATAGATGCTGAAGAAAAGCTGGAAGGAAATGTGGATCACAGCAAAGAACTGGATGATCTGGCCAAGGAAGGTTCGAAGAGAGATTGTAGCTTGGGACAGCAAATGGGGATGAGGAGTTGGGTTCCATAATCCTTCAGAACAATAATTATGTTTGAGTAGTATTTCTGAATGTCTGCTGGATCTAAGAAACATCATTCTTAGAATTCGCTCAAGCAGCAAAGGGTCAATTTAAGCACCTGCCCCAACACAGTACTGTTTGTCTTGGAGTACTTCTCCTTCCCCCCAAAAAATGTTGTCACAAACCTTTTTGTTAATGAACTTTATTGAGCTGGCTCTTTTCCCCCCCTTTAATCTCTTTTCGAAACCATGGGAAAAATGACTTTACTGACTAAAGTTTAAAAATTGGCTAATTTGAACCCGTGATGCAGTACCAAAGGGACAGAAAGCATCGGAATCTACTCCTAAGTTAAGAGTTTGGTAGTCAGGGTCAAGACTTAACCTCCAGTTAACAGTTGGCAACTCGTTTCAAAGTTTTGCCACTCCAGAAAGGGGAGATCCCTTCAACATAAGTAAAGCAGCAGATGGGGTTGGAGAAATCCAACTCCTTAGGTTCCGTTGGCCTAACACAAGTTTTTCTTTTGGACTTTTTAACAGGTGAACTGCCCATGGAGGAGCTGCTGCAGAAATATGCTGGGGCTTACGCTTCAGACTTTGAAGTGGAAGCATCAGACACTTCATCTGAGGCACTGGAGCCTAGCACTTCAGAGTATGAGGAGGAATCAGAGGAGGAGAATAGCACTAGTCACTCAGGTATGGAAGGAAGAAGGAGCGGCCCCTGTAATATACGGCTAGAGATATTCCTGTGTTTCGGGCTTGAACATTTGAAAATGTGGGTTGTACTTATCTATGTTGATTAGAACTGTTGAGAGTTGAAGTTTTACAATGTCTTTTTTTGGGGGGGGAATAATTTGCCATCCCACTGCTGTGAATGAATGTTTTTGCATGGTATCAAAGCCGAATGGATCTTTGAGCTGTTCGGACGTTTCGCCCTAGCTCTCCCAAATGGATACCTTGCAAAACTGCTGGTCTAAAAACGATGTCTCGGATTTCTCTGAATGAAAATGGGGGCCTGCCGTGAGCGATTTCTTACCTGGAAAAGCAATATATCGTTCTAAGCCAGGGATGGCGAACCTTTTAGAGACCGAGTGCCCCAAAACCGTCCCTGCCTCCCCGCCCGTCCCTCTCCGCGCCCCACCCGTTTCGCCCCCGCCCCCCACAAGGCCACCCACCGCCTCCACAGCCCACCGCAGTACATTGTCCAGGCGGCCCAGCAGCGCCGTGGAAGCCATGCCCTTCCCACCCTGTGCCCCGCAGCATCATCTGCACGTGACTGGGCGCGAGGGCAGAGTTTTGTCCCAGCTGCCATGTCCTTGGCTGCGTTGCTCTGCGTGGACCGCGCTCACGGGAAACTCTCCTCCAGGGGGGCTGCTGGTAAGAGGGCCGCGGGGGAGGTGGGGCTGGGGCGACAGTACACGTGCCCACAGAGAGGTTCTGTGCCATAGGTTCGCCACCACTGTTCTAAGCATTTGTAAATGATTGAAAGCAGCCAGCTGCAGGGCCCGGGGTCTGGAATACATTTGGTCCAATAGTTAACGGGATTATGTAGTACGGCTTTATCTCCATGTTGCTGATTTTGCCTCCAGATTCCACAGAAGAGATCGAAGAAAGCGAGCAAGAGGAAAGTGAAGTGGAGGATGCCCTTGAGGAGGAAAGGAGAGATGCTTCAGTAATCCAGGAGGAAGATTTTGGTGTTGAGTACCTGTTGAAGCAGGATGATGACAATGGCGGTGAGGGAGACAATGATTCAGCTCCAGCTCCGGGGCCAAAAAAGGAGATCACAGACATTGCAGCAGCCGCAGAGAGCCTACAGCCAAAAGGCTACACCTTGGCAACCACACAAGTGAGTCATGTCTTGGGTCAACCAATTAGGGAGGGAGTGAAATAAAGCAGACAAATTATATCACCATTCTCCCTTGCAGGTGAAGACACCAATTCCCTATTTGTTGCGTGGCACACTGCGAGAATACCAGCACATTGGCCTTGATTGGCTGGTTACCATGTATGAGAAGAAACTCAACGGTATCCTGGCTGATGAGATGGGTCTTGGTAAAACAATCCAGACAATTTCCCTGTTGGCGCATCTGGCCTGTGAAAAAGGTGGGCAAATACCTCGGAGAGAGCTCTGGTTATTCGGGCAGGAAGGAGATCAGGGAGCGGAGATGGATTCCACATAAGGAAAAAGTCACAGCTGATGTCGTGCGAAGTCATATTGGGTGCTAATGTCCACTTGGACCCTTGGCAGAGTAACCAAGCTAGTTACACTGTACCTGTGATTAATCCCTCCCAGTGGTTCATAATAATATATTAAATAACACCATTACAAGGACAGGTCTGTAGTTTCCTGAGGGACAATTCCTGTAGGTCAAGTAGAAGTATCCCAGTATCAGTACTTGGTGAAATATAAGCAGAACCACTGCAGAGCAGTAAAGGAAATCAGACTAGAGCTCCCTCCGCTACTACAACAAAATACAGTGGTTGATGGTACCAAAAGCTGCCAAGAATACAGGATACTAACAGAGTTGCACACACCCCATCTTTCTCAGTATACAGCAGGGGTAGGCAACCTTGGTTCTCTTATGACTCGTGGACTTCAACTCCCAGAATTCCTGAGCCAGCATGGCTCAGCTTGGAAACTTCTCCCTTTCCCCTCAGCATGGCTGGCTCAGGAATTCTGGGAGTTGAAGTCCACGAGTCATAAAAGAGCCAAGGTTGCCTATCCCTGGTATACACCATCTATCAGGGTGATCAGAGTGGTTCTCCATGCCATATCCAGCTGAATCCAAATTGAAAAGGTCACGATATTTAGTTTAATCCAATAACTTGGAGCAACCATGCATGTGTAATCGGGAGGCCTGCCGTTCTCAGGAGTCCAGTGAGATCTCGAGATGGCTCTCTTGCTGATCTCATCTCTTTGAGTGTGGTGTTCTTTTTAAAATCTTTTTTACTATGATTTGTTTTGACATATTTCTGGCATACAGATAGTCCTCAACTTACAACAGTTCATTTAGTGGCTGTTGGAAGTTACAGTGGCGCTGAAAAAAGTGACGTGACTATTTTTCGTACGACCGCTGCAGCATCCCCCACGGTCACGTGATCAAAATTCAGACACTTGGCAAGTGACTCTTATTTATGATGGTTGCAGGGACCCCGGATCATTTAATAACCTTTCGCGACCTTCAGACAACGAAAGTCAGTGGGGAAACCAGGTTCACTTAACCGTATTACTAAATTTACAACTGCGGTGATTCTAACTTAACAATTGTGGCCTGAAAGCGCATAATATGAAGCAAAACTCAACTGTCTCACTGAGCAAGAGAAATTTTGAGCTCAATTGTGGTTGTAGGTTGAGGACAGCGTGCGTGTGTGTGTTTTTGCTGTATACCACCTACAGTCATTTCTTGTGAGGTGGATGGCCATATCATTTCAATGAATAAATACATTGTTGAACTGATCCAACCCAAATGTGTTTTCTTAGGTAGGCTCTCCTCACTGGCTCTTTTTTTTTAGTGGATGGGGAATCCTCTGCAAAAAAGTGTGAATGACCTCAATGATACTTAGCATGCCAGAGTCTTTAGTAGCCTTTAAAAATCAGAGTGGGGAACGAGCTTGTGTTGAAGTAGTTCCCCAAATCTTACTGACTTCTTAAAGAGACAATGCATGGGATTCATTCAAAAGAACATTGCTAGGTGGTGTTCTGGTCATTCCAAGTGTGGGTATGCCTTGAATTGACTCAAAGCCCAGCATGAGCCTAAGTGACCTTAAAATGCCACAAAATTGCTCAAATGGAACCTGGCACTGGTCAGAGTCACTACAGGATTATTCATCCAGTAGCCTGAAAGAGCCCACTTGGCAAATACAGCTGGGAAGAAGATCTGCTTGTGATGGTATTGTCATCTTTGTGGTAGAACGGAATGAATCCAGGGGACACGTGTGACTGGGGGATAAGGTGAAGCAGTGACTTTTGCCTTTAGAGACATAAACATCTCTGGGTACGATGTTTGTTTGCTCCTGCAGGCAGTTGGGGTCCTCACCTGATCATCGTTCCCACCAGTGTAATGCTCAACTGGGAAATGGAAATCAAGCGCTGGTGCCCCAGTTTCAAGATTCTAACATATTACGGGGCCCAGAAGGAGCGTAAGCTAAAGCGACAGGTGAGAGTTTTCAGCCACTCACATCTGGTTTTGAACTTTCCTATTCTTCAGTTATGCATAAGAAGTTCGCCTTCTGCTTCGTCATCTTGTGTGTCCAGTATCTGGCATTCATATATTATAAAATAAAATGACCACCAAGAGAAATCTATAAAAACATATAGAGTTTAATCCGCCAAGCTTTCGTCAAGTGCACTTGACATCATCAGGGCTAAAAAGGCAAATGCCGGTAAAGACTTATATACAGCCATTCAACGCCTGCTTCCGGCTCCTGGAGCGCGTGACCGGCCCCAGCTGATCCTGCCGCACTTCGAGCGCGCTGCCTGCTTTG